>NC_133652.1:302726190-303033927 GCF_009905375.1 Apium graveolens
TCTTCTTTAGTAAGCTGTGTTAAGTCAGTAGTGATTACCTGATTGCTTGATGAACTAACTTCATTTTCTTCAGAATCAGCCATGAGAGCAAGGTTGACATACTCCACATCTTCATCCTCTTCATCTCCATTAGCTGCCCAGTCCCTTTCTTGAGTAATGAAAGCCCTCTCCTTTTGCTTGAGTAGATCAAAATATTTCTTTTTATAATCTACTTGTTCAAATTTCTTCTTTTCAGAAGTTGGCTTTCTGCACTCACCTGCAAAGTGTCCACTTATACCACAATTGAAACACTTGAACTTGGATTTGTCCACAGTGTTTTTGTGAGGTTTAGTGGCTCTAGTGTTTTTCTTGAATTTCATCTTTGCAAATCTTCTGGACAGAAATGCAAGATGCTCATCAATACCATCTGAGTCATCTTGGCTGGAGTTGTCTTCATTTTCAGCAACTTGCTCTTTCCCCTTGCTTGATTCCTGATTTCTTATACCATCTTTGGAGTTTGATGTAGATCTCGCAGTTTCTTGTCTGCATTTCCTCTCATCTTCAGCTACCAATGCAACTGAACTTCATTTCTTTCTCCCCTTCTCCAATACCTCATCCTGTTCCAGCTCTAGTTCATAAGTCTTCAAGATTCCATACAATCTTTCAAGAGTGAAGTCCTTATAATCTTGAGAGTTTCTTAAGGAGACAGTCATGGGTTTCCATTCCTTTGGCAAGGATCTTAAAAATTTAAGATTTGAATCCTTCACCTGGTACACTCTTCCATACAGCTTCAGTCCATTCAACAGCTTTTGGAACCTATTGAATGTTTCATTTAAAGATTCATTTTCTTCAAAATGAAAGTATTCATACTGTTGAATGAGAAGCTGCATTTTGTTTTCTTTCACTTGTTCTGTACCTTCACACAGTAGTTGAACTGTGTCCCAAACCTCTTTGGCAGTTGTGCAATTTATCACATTATCAAACATATCCATGTTAAGACCATTAAACAAAATGTTCATAGCCTTCTTATCCTTGTGGACTTCTTCTGTGTCTTTCATTGTCCATTCTGCTCTAGGTTTTGGAATGGATTGATCAACAACAACTGTGGCTGTAGCAACTGTTGCTACTTTGTGGGGAATGTGAGGACCATTCTCAATGCAGTTTACATAACCTTCATCTTGGGAGAGTAGATGAAGGTGCATTTTCACCTTCCAATGGTGATAACAGTCTTTGTCAAGAACTGGGATCTTTACTCCAATATCCTTCTTACTCATCTTTGTTAGATTCCAAGATCTTTAAACTCTTTGTATGTCAAGAGCCTGCTCTGATACCAATTGTTATTCCTAGTGGACTAACAATGAGATTTACAGAAGGGGGGTTGAATGTAAATCTCAAAACTTTTTCAAGTTTTGAGCAGTTTATGAAAGTTGTGTGTTCAAGAAGAACAAGTGTGTGAATTGCTTTAAGCTAATACAGACAGATATATATTCAAGCACAAATGTAAAGAACACAACAGACCTTAAAAACTTTTCTGGTGGATTTGTTGTTCCACCAGAGATGGTATTTTAGAAAATCTGTGATTAAACAATGTTGATCACAGCTGCATCCTAGTACAAACTAGATGAATTTTCTCTCAATATTTTTCTAAACAGCTCTGGAAAATCTCTCATCTAATTACTAGCTTCTACTTGGTTTTTTATATTACCAAGTGTACAAGTGAAGAACAATATAAAATACAGTAATAAAATAAGATCTTCACTTGCTTCTTTTCCTGTTCACTCCAGTACTTTGTTGACTATTGCATCTTTGTACTAGAGAAGAACGGCTGCTTTTTCTGTTGTTCCTGAAATTCGGCTACCACATCTCAGTTGTCTCTATCAACCCATGTGCCTCTGTTTGTAGGTACAACTACCCCTTATCAACGGCTAATCATCAGAACATCCGTTGAAGCTTTCATCCGTTGATGCACTCATCCGTTGAAGGATGTTATCCGTTGAAGCTTTCATCCGTTGATGCACTCATCTGTTGAAGGATGTTATCCGTTGATGACTTTATCCGTTGAAGCTTTAGAGACATTCGTTGAAGCTTAGCTTCTCATCCGTTGAAGGTCTTTAAGTCATCCGTTGATACCACTTCACTTATACAAAATTACAAGGCATGAAGTATTTACAATTGGCCTTCCTATCTGCATATCATCTAGTAGTCAACATGACTCATAGTTTCTCTCAACTTCCAAGAATTACATTTTAAATACAGAGACTGAAATATGCTACAACACTAGACTTATTTCTAAGTAAAGCTACACCATCAACGGATAGCCAAAGTGGTCTTATCCGTTGAGGCTACAGACACTAAATTTCTACTTAAGGATTTTGTTAAACATATCATCAAACTAATGCACATACATTCCTAACAAGAAGTCTCATATTGCTGTCAAGGAGAAAATTGATGGATTTATGCTTCACACACCTACCTCAGCTGAATTCAAAAGTGTGAAAAATACTATCATAGATGTTGTTGACTCTCAACACAGCATGGCATCTAGACTTTCCTCCTTAGAAGATAAGGTTTCTTCTATAGGTGACAAACTGGATGCTCTATTTTCTCTTCTTTCAAATACTGATGCCAAAAAGGGGGAGAAGATAGTTGCTACAAAATGTACACCAGATTTTATTCAGACAAAGGATAAGGACATTGATGATGATGGTGATAAGAATAAGAATCCAGTTACAGATGTTCAAATTGCTTCTACTGCTCAATAACCTCAACATTCCAAGAAGACTGGTTCTTCAGGACAAAGGAAGTCTACTGGTGCTCATAAAGCCAAGCACAAGACTACTGCTGGTGCTCCTGAGGATGATGACGTTATAATCTCTAATTTAGCAGATGCTAAGGGATTATTCTTTCCTTACAGGCATAAGGAAACAGGTGAAGAGATTGTCTTGTACTATAAAGACAAGAGGTTTGAGCAAAAGAATTCTAGGAGTGCTCTTGGGTATATAACTGAAGAATTTCCTGATCTAACACCTGAAGAAGCAGTTATGCAACAAAAGGAGTTAATGGCTCAAATTGAAGTTGAAGCTAACTGTTAGGTAATGAATAAAACACGGGGGGGGGGGGGGGTGAATGTGTTTTACTATTTTTAGTTTTTTCTTGAAAGTTAATGGTTGAATAAAGTAAATTAAATCTTGTAGAGAATGTTGTTCATGCAGAATTTAAACTTGCAGAAAATAGAGAACACAGATCTTCAAAACTCACTTAATTTTATATTAAAAATTAAGACTGTTTTGCTACAAAATTTCTAAGCTCTTTGATGTTAAAAAGCTCAGCTTCTTCTTGTGAGTGATACAAGAGATTTGATCTAAATTGTTACTTCTGACTAAGGATCAGTGTTAACTTTATAATTCAGTTAACTGTTGGTTTACACAGTGGATAATAAACATGCTATTAGCTTTTCTAAACTGTCACTTGTCATTTCTATTTATAGAAAAACAAATGTTTTATTTCTGGCTTAGCATATCTTTAGCATCCTGTGTTTACTTTAATCTTCCTCTTTCAGTTAATCTTTGCCATTGATCTTGCACACTCTTCAAGCTGCTTTTTGTAGACTTGTCAATCCAGCTGTTGAATTGTTTGTTGATTGTTTATCTTGGATATTGAACTAATCTGTAATTCTGTACTTTAAGACTGTACCTCGAGATCTCCAGGTTAGATCTATAGAACACTTGACATCTTGATAAGTACATAGACTTATCGAGATCTCTGGAACTCCTATTTATTTTGGCTTATAGAGGTCTTCAGCTTGTCGAGATCTCTAGTCTTCACATATTCACTTTGACTTGTAGATAAGTCTTAGTTCTCTAATGGAACTTGACTTATCGATAACTCTAAGTTCTCTAGTGAAGGAATGAGTTGTCGATATCTCCAATCTTCAGTTTTTCAACTTGGCTTGTCGATATCTTCTTGAGTTCTCTGGTAACTTTCTTGACTTCTCCACTCCCGGTGGATATTGTTCATCCGTCGAGTAGTGGTTGTATCCCGACGGATGTGCCTATCAGCAGTCATCCGTCAGATAACCAAAATACTATCCCGATGGATGTACCTCATCCGTCGGTACTCTCTGGAGTTCTTGAATGACTTCTCTAAAACAGTAAATCTGTGACTTGTAGAGATCTTGACTTAGAGTATTTTTCTCCAAACAGATTTATTCAACTCCAAGCTTCTTCAAAATTCTTCTGAGGCATGATCTTCTTGATCTTCTTCCAGATAGAATCCTTAGGCTTGATACTGTTTTAGGAAAAAGACTTCATTCTGCTCCTTTGCATTTTTACAGACTTTAAGTGTTACAAGTACAAAATACAAATTTAGATAACAATACAACTTACTTAGGGTTGGCCCCAAGCATAACTGATTACTGAAAATAACAGTTCATTAACCTCTAGTGATCTTTGACATCATCAATTATATATTACAATCTCCCCTAACTTGTTCATTGTGAAATTATGCACAAGTTCTGATTGATGATGTCAAAACTTTAACTAAATGCAGAAGCCAAGCTTCCCATCTGGTCTTCTTTTGTTGAGTTGCATTTAGATTTATTCTTCTCTCCCCCTATGAAGAATAAAATTGTATTATCTGACAACATCCATCAGTTGTTTTGGCAGGCATTTAGATATATTCTCCCCCTTTTTGACATTATCTCCAGGTAGAAAGATCCAGCTAGATGCACATTGTTCAAGCTGTTGTCATTGTCCATTTAGAACACTGTCTGCAGCTTCAAGCTTCAGTGAGATTTGTGGTGATGAGTTTATCAAATAGAATAGGAGTTTCACTTACATCTTCAGAAAAAGTCTGTCAGTAATAAAAGTCCTAAGCTCTCTGTTCTTTTGAATAATTATTCTCACTACTTTTCACTGTACTAGTCTCATGACTTTTGAGAGTCAGAGTTCCCTCACAAGAATTACTAAATCCAGACACTCATCTACCTCTCCTTTTGCCAGGAAGGATCCTGCCTCTCTTATTCTCTATTTTTCTCTTAATCTTTTCTCTTATTCTCACATGAAAGGCTCAGTTGTTTGACTTACAGAAATAAGAGGTGGCTGAGAAGAGTTGTCTGTGATCATATGATTAGGGGTAATCCATATAGGTCTAATCATACTCATTTCATCAGAAAAGAGAATACTAGCTTAAGTTGTGAGGTGAATGAATCATTAAAAACACTTGTGACTAGGGTCACAGTTTGACTCACAGATTGCTCTGTGGTTTTGATAGTGTGTTGTTCCTCACTTGTAGTGGGAACCTCCCACTGAATTGGAGGGGATTTGACTATCATGTACACCAGTATCAAACCCTTGTGTGTCTTGCAACACACTGGCACATAAATGTGCTATACTTGCCCTTCTCATGACATTGTCATAGGCAATTTTACTTCTAGCTTTGACTGCTAAGGCAGCTTGTGCTAGAGTTATGAGGGGAGTTGTTCCTTCATGAGGAACCTCCAATTGAATTGGAGAAGATTTAGATAGCTCCCCCTCAGGAGTACTACCCTCAAACCTTTCAATCTGTGAAGACTGTTTTGCACATGAAGGTGCATTAAGGATACTCATGGAGTATTCAGTAAAAACTGATAAATTTCCCATATTTATGGTGGTTTCTCTTCTCAAACAACAAAACAATATGAAGAACATGGTGAAATTGCTGTCCTTTTGTAAAACAGGTTTCTTTTGAGAGTCACCTGAGTGGGATTATATTTGAGTTTGTGTTTGTGTTGCTGTATCTGGGAGAACTGCAGTTTTGGTTTAAAATGTTTTAGCTGCAATTTAACGCAAATACCTGTTAATTGAAGATTTGAATTTCCTGTTGTTGTCTGAGTGGATTGTGTTGAACCTGTAATGCATTGAACATATTTATCTGTTTGGAGTTTTAATTAGACATAAACATTGAGATATACAGTTGCAAGCATTATGACAGGAAAACTAATAACCAATTAATTTGTAAACATAAGGCAATCAGACATAAACAACAAGCAACACAAAAAAAATTGATAGAGAAGAAGAAAATTTTCATTGCTAATAAACACAGAGTACATTAAGATTTAGATTACATCAAGTAAATCCTAATCCTAACTACTCTAGTTTTGACTTCTTCTTCTCGGCCTCTATCCTCCTTGCCCGATGCTGGAAAGCTCTGGACATGGAGTGTGCAAGAGAGATGATCCTCTCCTGCAACTCCAGAGCAGCAAGGCGTTGCTGCTCAGCCACCCTTGCATGTCTCTCCTGCTCCAGAGAGACTTCTCCCTCAAAGGAAGCTGATCTGATCGTCCCACGAGAGTTCATCGAAGACCTCAAGTGGAACATCAAAGGGGCTGCAAACAACCCCTTGATACGGACACGAAGTCCAATAGGACCAAAGTAAATTTGGTCATCAGCCAGATGATGAACTGGTAGATAGACTCCATTTAAAAGCCTGTAGAAGACTGGGGCATCCATTTGAGGGAGATATGAACAAGAGGTGAGTTTTGAAATTAGGATGTTTGTTGAGAATGAGAGTAGTGATGAATGAAGAGGAGTAAAAGATTTGAATTTATAGAGGGAGAAAAGAAAGAAACCAAGAGACTCTTGAAATACCCGATTAATAAGTGTAATAATCACACAAGCATATTTACGAGAAACTAGATAATTAGAAATGACTAGTTACTATTCCCCATGCAAGTACTCAAGAATCTTAGTTCACTTTCTAGGATAACTATTTCCCATGCAAATAAGCAAGTACTCCCTACACAAAAAGTGAAATTTAAGGAATTATTTTGAATAAATTCCTAGCTAACTCGTCAAACCAAATACTGATAAGGAATTATTTTGAATAAATTCAAAACACATAATAAGCATATAGTCAAATAAATTTAATCATTATCAGCATTCGTAAAACATCACATATAATGCACTAGTCTACTTATATTAGACTAACATATTCCATATTTTTAAAAGAAATTGCACACAAGCACGTAAATGTGTCAATAAGCCTGAGTAATTATAGACAAAGTGTGTCAAAAGTATTTTTCTGAACATAATTTATGAATTAAATTATTTCAGTTTTTCATACTTTTTGCTTCTTTTGATCTGTTATTTATTAACTTCATATATTTAGAATATGAATTAATAAATATTCAGTTTGCTTAGAATTTTGAGAAATTCCAAGTTAAAACTATATTCAAGAAGTCTGGGTATTTATAGTAAAAGTAGATGACTTGTCGAGAACTCAAAAGAAATGGACATTTGGAGTATGTCTATCGAGAAGTCATTTTGAGAAGTAAAGTACATATCGAGAAGTCATTTTAAATTACTCTTTTAGAGAACTCAAACTTGACTTATCGAGATGTCAAATAAATACTCAGTTTGTCCAAAAAGTGGACTGAATTAATTCCAACTTTTATTTGAATAAATTCAAAATAAAATTAGAATAAATTTTCCAAAAATATTTTACCAAAACAATTTATTAAATTAAATTATTTCAGTTCTGAGTTATTGGCAAGTAAAAGTTGTTCTTGTAGAGAACTCTGTGAATAAACACTACTAGAGAACTCTACAAGGACTTATCGATAAGTCACTTTTAAGCCCATCGAGAAGTCATTTGAGAAGTCAGTAAATTGACTTATCGAGGACTCACTCGAGAAGTCCTAAAATGACTTGTCGAGAAGTCAATTTATACTTATCGAGAACTCAGTTCTCTATATACTTTTGGTTACTGTAATTCTGCCTTGTGTTAATTTTACATATTGAGAATGTAAATTAACAGCTGAGCATTTTACTTGGAATTTGAAAAATTCCAAGTTAATTTTAAATTTAAAAAATAAATATGCAAACATTTCTGAAATATTTATAATTCATATTTCAGTTAATTTCCAATTTAATCAAATTAATTTTAATTTACTGGAGATTAATCTGCTGCAAAACAATAGCTGAGTTCTTGCCTTAGGATGAAGAGTTAAGCATTCCAATTTCACCTACAAGTCTAGTGAAAGTTGCTTCATCCAAAGATTTAGTAAAAATGTCAGCTATTTGTTTTTTTGTTGGTACAAAAATGAGCTCAATGGTACCATTAATAGCATGTTCTCTAATAAAATGGTACTTTACATCAATGTGCTTTGTCCTAGAATGATTCACTGGATTAGCTACTATAGATATAGCACTAGTATTGTCACACATGATAGGAATTTTGTGTAACACTAGGTCATAGTCCATTAGCTAATTTCTAATCCAAAGCACTTGAGTACAACAACTTCCTACAACTTTGTATTCAGCTTCAGCTGTAGAAGTTGATACAGATTGTTGTTTCTTGCTATACCAGGATACAAGTCTTTGTCCAAGAAATTGACATCTTCCACTGTTACTCTTTCTGTCAACCCTGCATCCAGCAAAATTTGCATCTGTGTAACCAACAGCTTCAAAACTAGTTCCCTTAGGATACCATAATCCCAAGTTTGGATGATTACCTTTTCTTCCTCAATCTTATTATCATCCTTCCCCTGTGCTTTTACAATAATTGAACATAGATTGGCAGAACAATGTTTTAACAATTCAGATCAGTCATTTTTCATGCTAGATCATATAGTAGTTATTATTGATGATGCGCACAGTAAATCAAAACAAATTACTATCAACAATGACATGTTTTATTGCTTAATTATGACCAATATTCCGGTCAGGAATCCACGAGCTTATCAACACTTTATGGAAACTACAGAGCAGAGAAACGTTACCACTTGCACAAGGCTCCGCACCTCATTTCTTTTTTAGAGGTTTTCAGAGTTCGTGTACCTAACAAGGAGCCATTGATCGCGGGATTTAAATACGTGATCTAGCGATAGTTAATGTGTACACAAGCCACCTGCGATAGGATCTTAAAAATTCTATAAACATATAATTCTCTAACATAGAGACAAACACCATAATCATCATATCTAATTATCGAGATTAAACCGAAGGCGGAAGCGTACCTGAATCCATAAGGCGATAATCATAACGGTATCTAAATCTGTATAGTGTCCTTGATTATTGTCTTCCTCAACCAAGTACTCCTTAGGGTTTCTCAATAGCTCTCTCTGATGGGTAGAAGATAAGATGTTACGTTACGTGTACTTGATATATTGGGGACTATAACCCTTTTATATACCACCTAATTAAATCTCCCATTATAATTTAATTGGGCCTGATATTAGGTATCCACTTATTAGGTCCATACAATAAATTAAAATATAATTGGGTTTCTTATTTGATCACTTAATTTAACCCAATATAATAAATAACAAATATAATTGATATATTTATATGTAGACATAAAATAATAATTATTATTAAAATAATAATAACAATCTCCCACTTGGGCTTCATATGAATCCAGAATCAATTGTACAAAACTTTAGTGCGCAACTTTACGCAATTTATCGTCCTTAGAATTTACCAAAATAATTCGGTCCGTCTACTATATGTGCATGAGATTCTGGCGGCATTCGTCACAAACTTTACGTGACTAAACCTTCCATGGTCTCCACACAAATATATTCAACAACATGAATCAATGCATGGATAAGTGGCATGGAAATTACTTATAATGTGATCTATATAATGTCTATTTCCAACTAGTCCTTAGTCAATCTCTAACAAGATTGATTCCAATTTTCTAAACTCAATGTTAAACCACAATAAGAAAATTGAATAAAATTATAGTGACATTTAATAAAAATCCATCAACTGTATTCTGCAGAACATAAACAACTCAATATTTATTACATAAAACACCAAAATACAAACTCCTACTAAACCAAAGTATCACATAAGGTAACACCCATATGAGCAGTATGATCGTGAAAAACCTTAGGTGTTAATGGCTTAGTGAGCTGATCCACAATCATGGACTTAGTGCCAATGTGTTCTATCGAAATCTGTCCACTATGAATCTTATCTTTAACAACTAGGAACTTAATATCTACATGTTTTGCATCTGTAGTGCTCCTATTGTTGTTTAAATACTCCACTGTTGACTTATTATCACAAAATATCTTTAATGGTCTTTCAACACCATCAAGGATTCGCAAACCAGTGACAAAGTTTGCATACATAAAGCTTGATTGGATGCCACAAAATATGCTATATATTCTACAGCCATGGTGGATGAAGCTATGAGCGTCTGTTTGGCAGACCTCCATGAAATCGCTCCACCAGCCAGTAGATAAACATAGCCCGAAGTAGATTTTCTTTCATCTTTACATCCTCCAAAGTCAGAATCTGAATATCCAATGATTTCTAGATGATCTAATTTCCTGTATGTGAGCATATAGTCTTTTGTTTTCTTCAAATACCGTAAGACCCGTTTCACTGCTTTCCATTGCTCCATTCCCGCATTACTCAAATATCTTCCCAACATTCCAACAATGAATGTTATATCAGGATGAGTATAAACTTGAGCATACATTAGGCTTCCCACTGCCGATGCATATGGTATCCTTTACATTTTCCTTATCTCAAGTTCATTCTTGGGACACTGTTTAAGACTAAATTTGTCTCCCTTAGACACGGGTGTATCCATTGGTGCACAATCTTTCATGCCATACCTTTCCAGGACCTTTTCGATATAGCTCTTTTGTGACAATCCAAGAATACCTCGAGGGCGAACTCGATGTATCTGAATTTCTAATACAAAAAAGGCGTTACCAAGATCCTTCATCTCAAATTGGTTAGTGAGAAATTTCTTGGTATCGTGCAATAAGCCTATATTATTAGTAGCAAGTAAGATATCATCAACGTATAAGAGAAGAAAGATAAATTTGCTCCCACTGAACTTGTGATATAAACAATGTTCCACCAAGTTCACTTCGAAACCATATGATGTGATTACATGATGAAATTTGTGCTACCATTCACGAGAAGCCTGTCTGAGACCATAGATGGACTTCTTTAATTTGTAAACCACAGTCTTTGGATCTTCAATGACAACGTCTCCTGGTTGCACCATATAAATTGTCTCACCAATGTTTCTATTGAGAAACGCCATCTTTACGTCCATCTGATATAGCTCTAGATCATAATGAGCCACAAGTGCCATAAAAATTATTAATGAGTCTTTCATGGAAACCGGAGAGAAAGTCTCATTGTAGTCGATATCTTTCTTTTAAGTGAATCATTTAGCTACTAGATGAGTCTTATATCTTTCGATGTTACCACTCGAATCCCTTTTGGTTTTAAATACCCATTTGCACCCAATAGGTTTTGAGCCTTTAGGCAACTCGACAAGATCCCAAACATCATTGTCTTTCATAGATTGCATCTCTTCATTCATGGCATCAATCCACTTTTGAGAGTTAGGACTATGCATGGCTTGTTGAAGATTTACAAGATCATCTTCCCCAATGCCATGGTGTGGGCACTTCCTTAGCATCTCCTTATATCGATCCCAAGCCTCACACAGAGATTCTCCAGTTTGCTGTGTAAACTGAGTAAGGGCATTCCTGATTGCAGCAGTCTTCGCCATAGGAAAGAATTTAGTGAGAAACTTTTGAGCAAGATCTTCCCATGTGGTGATAGACCCTGGTGGTAGAGAATGTAACCAGCACTTTGCCTTATCCCTCAAAGAAAATGGGAAGAGTCACAACTTGATAGCATCTTCAGTCACCCCATTGAACTTTAAAGTGTCGCAAATCTCGATGAAATCCCTGATGTGCATGTTGGGGTCTTCTGTAGGAGAACCCCCAAACTGAACTGAGTTTTGTATCATCTGAATCGTCCTCGACTTGATCTCAAAAGTGTTAGCCGCAATGGCTGATCTGATGATCCTCGACTGAATATCATTGATCTTTGGCTGAGAATAATCCATCAAAGCCTTAGGAAATTCTGCTTGATCTCCCATCACTACTAAAGCTGGTTCCTCGATTTTCTTTTCTTCTTCTACTTTCTCTTCGTCCTCAAAAACTTCCCTTCGAACCACTACAGCTTCTTCCTCGGCTTGATCCAAATTTCTCTTACGAGTCCGAGAACGCGTATGCATACACGCTCGCTAGATTATCTGAAATAAGACAAGGAAACAGATAAGTAACAATGTCCGAGTCAATAAACTTTAACGATCACTGATGACAAGCACATAAACTAAAAGTTAACACCGAGTCCCCGGCAGCGGCGCCAAAAACTTGTTAGTCGCTAAGCACGCGCTAATAATACACGTAAGTATACGCGATCACAAGTAATATAGAATTATTTATAGTTCGATCCCACAGAGACTGGTTAAATAAACTATGTGATTTATGCACTTATGCAACAATGATATGGCTATTATTCAATGCTAAGACGAATAACAAATTGGGTTTTGATTATACTATGATTAACTATTGAGAATTATACTGGAGAACAATAACTAAATAGATTAATAGAGTTGAATAATATATGACACAAACATGAGTTCTAACTTCATTAAGTACTTCATTCATTAGCCTTTTTGTTCTTAACCTTAACATGCAATGGCGATGACACTAATCAGATAACACGAAACTGATAATCGCCAACTTTCATTGTACGAATACCATACTACCAGACATCCATAAAAGAGATAGAAGCTGAATAGACACCAATTATATTGAGACCCTATATGTCTATAGAATTTGACAACATAAAGGTTTAATGCACAAGTTATCTACCGTGATTACATAGGGCAAGTAAGACGGTTAAAATTACCTACGAATCATGCATATCAATACATGAACCTATGCTAGCATGACAAGTTCTAAATCTTTAAATTCACTATCGCTTCATTAAGAATTAACACGCTATCTTATAAGTTCGCGACACTCATAAGACGAATAAGCACAACCAATACTAGGTTATCATACAATCACCACACGCTAAGGCATCGAAACAAATCAACTAAAGAAATCCATAGATAAATCCGTTAGAACCCCACAATAACGATTAGCCCATAATCAGACTCATCATCAATGTGGGTTTCGATGAAAGCATGGTATAAGAAATGTAGCCTTTATAAACAAATCATAAACAAAGTACGTAATCCAGAGTATTAGGTTCAACAAAACAAGAAACGAGCATCCAAGTTTACAACTTAGAACAAAGATTCACAAGAATAAATTAGATCTTCTTCGCCTTCGTCGAATTGTGCTATAGGTCTTCTTGTCGTCTTCTCCTTCAGCTCCGTTATGTCTCTCCCTTTTAGAACCTCTTTATTTAGGTATATATAGCAGCCCATGCAAAGTAGAAGTCTTCCAATCAGAAGCCAAGTAGAATCAGGATTTTAACATCCCAACCCGGCGCGGCCACGCGCTTGATCAGCGCGGGCGTGCTGTGTCTCTGAAGTTTGGGCGCGCGCTATGATAGCACGGGCGCGCTGGCCTCCTAGATAAAAAATTTCTTTCTTTCTTTTCTTCCTGCAATGAGTTGGTTTCCCGAGTTTTATTCCTTGGACACCATCCTAACACCATATTAGCATCAAATCAATCATAATTCACCTGAATTCCGGATTAATGCATGCAATGCAAAAACACTAGAAAACACATTAAAATACCAACAACTCGAGTACAAATACACCAATTCAAAACTTAATGGAGCGTTATATAGTGTCATAAATGCCACTCAACAATAATCTAAATGTTCCAACAGCTTCAACTGAAACTTTATTGTTGTCGCCCACATAGATGAATCTTTCGGCATCAATTGCTGGTCGGCTCCACAAGCAACCCTGCATAGATACACTTATGTGAGTAGTGGCACCATAATCTACCCACCAAGTATCCTTAGGTACATAAGCCAAATTAACTTCAGAACAAACAAAGACAGAAGTCTTACCCTTCTTCACACGCCAAGCAGCATATTTGGAACACTCATTCTTCATGTGTCCAGCCTTCTTACTAAAGTAGTAGGTTGTTCCCTTATCCTTCTTCTCTTGCAACTGATGCTTGAGTTTTCCACTTGCAATATCCTTACGTCTCTTTCTTTTCTTGTCGTGAGAGCTTTATGCCAAGTGAGCACTCCCGGTCTTCTCTCGTAAAACCCTCTCTTCCTCTTGCACACAGTATGAAATGAGCTCATTAAGAGTCCATTTTTCCTTTTGAGTATTATAACTCACCACAAAGTGTCCGAACTGAGGAGGCAGAGAAATAAGAACCAAGTGAACAAGTAACTCATCCGAAAGTTCTAACTTGAGTTCTTTGAGTTTGCCAACAAGATTAGGCATCCCAATGATTATGTTCCCTTTTCTTTATACTTCATGGTCACGAGTTTTGACAGAAGATTACTCGTTTCCACTTTCTCATTCTTAACAAAATATTGCTCAATCTCGGAAAGGAACTTTTTGGCACTTGTGCTCTCAGCAATAGAGCCCCGAAAGCCAGTTGGAATCGTTCGCTTCATGATCTCCAGACACATGCGATTAGAGCGTTCCCATTTTTCAATTTGATCCGTTTTGGGATCATCTGTAGTGGGAACTGGTAGCTCTTTCCTTAGCGCAAGGTCGCGATCCATACACCCAAGAACGATCTCAACATTCTCTTTCCACGTGACATAGTTTGTCCCATTCAACATTGGAATCATGCTCAACTGAGCGGAAGCAGAATTAACACTAGCAGTATCTGAAATAGAAAACAAATATACGACAAATGCTCAAAACTAGAATATACAATAATGTGATAAATTTTAATATTGGCAGAACCATCACAAGATTACCTAGCGCAACATTAAATTTTAGTCTTTGGACAGAAAATTTAATTTACAATTAGGAATCTCCACGCAATAATCAAGTATTAATAATCAATTTCTGTCAAATAATATGCCTTTCTTTGGACCGACTTATTATTCACATGAAAAACTTAATATCGTTACATACTTATTATCACAAGAATATATTAATTTTGGACAAACGTTACCTTCCTTTGGGCTGATAAAGTTTGCATAAAATTAAATATTCTATCGTCACAATAATATTTTTGAATTAATTAATCTACACAAAAGAGGTCACTTTGGCGACATATTGCTTCAATCAATCAACTTAAAAATATTCGACCACTTAAATAAATAAGTTAATATTAATTTGCCAAATAATTAAATTTAAATCACAAGAATATATTTTCTTTATTTACGACGTACTAACCAAAATTATGTAAACATCGTAAAGTATGTTTAAATAATAGTAAAATCTAGAAATATGAGTAAATTGGTTCATTTGAGGCAAGCCGCACAATTTTATATTAATTTAAAGAACCAAAAAAAATTGATAAAAGATTTTAACTAAAATCGTACTCATGGGTCCTAAATCAGTGTAGCAGCCACATGACTTGATTTGACTACCTAAACAAAGACATAAGCATAAATAATGATTATACACCAATACACAGAATCTTTATTTCATCATGACACAAAAGGAAGACATCCTGACTTAAACTAAAATACAAGGCCGCCAATTAAGTCTACTTTAACAACCAAAGCAAAACAAGACTTATAGGCCTGAATCCACACAACGATCACGTGCTATAATATTAATAAACCAAATACATGATCACAAGCACTCGACAAACATAATCATGGCGGCGCAGAAAAAATAATTAAAAATTACGCATCAAACTGTATCCAAATTCAATGATATATCGTTATCACAAAAAATCAAAAGTGAATTCCGGATAATAGATATGAAGCAGGCTCTGATGCCAATTGATAGGATCTTAAAAATTTTATAAACATATAATTCTCTAACATAGAGACAAACACCGTAATCATCATATCTAATTATCGAGATTAAACCGAAGGCGGAAGCGTACCTGAATCCATAAGGCGATAATCGTAACGGTATCTAAATCTGTATAGTGTCCTTGATTATTGTTTTCCTCAATCAAGTACTCCTTAGGATTTCTCAATATCTCTCTCTGATGGGTAGAAGATAAGCCGTTACGTGTACTTGATATATTGGGGACTATAAATCTTTTATATACCACCTAATTAAATCTCCCATTATAATTTAATTGGGCCTGATATTAGATATCCACTTATTAGGTCCATATAATAAATTAAAATCTAATTGGGTTTCTTATTTGATCACTTAATTTAACCCAATATAATAAATAACAAATATAATTGATATATTTATATGTAGCCCAAAAAATATAATTCAATATGCTAGATAATAGCATAAAAAGTTTAACAATTAACATTGATGTAAAGATGAATGCTAAAATGTTGACCTACAAAACTGGACAATAATTCTGAATATGCACAGCTAAGAATGGACTAAGGTATCATGATGTTTACAATTAATTTGATGGAACATTAGCTTCAGTAGGTTGCAATATGTGGTACATATGGCAGCTCTCAACATTTATGCAATCACTATCCAGTTCAGTTGTACCAACTCATGATATGAATCTGCAATTGCTTTTTTTACTTATTTAAAATTAAAAAAAAAAGTCTCTGTAATGCAAACTCAGTTAATAAAATATACAAACATAAAAGATAACCTACAAGTAGTCAAGGAGTATATTAATCATATATAGCATGAAATGTGAACCCATTTATGTCATGCATTAAGCCATCAACACAGGAGATAACTAAGCGAAATAAACATATACATATACATATATATATATGAGTTATTTGCAAAATGTATCCCCCTGTTTTGGCCCAAATGCGTTTTTTACCTATACTTTATATAATTGTACTTTGCATCCCCTAACTATTTTTGACGCGACAAATTGCACCATTTCCGTTAATTTTGTTAAAATTCTCAGGGGTATTTTAGGAAATTAAAATATTTAATTCTACCTTCATCTCTTTCTCTTTCTCTAACTCAGCAATCAGTGCTATGGACCCTCCTTTCTTCCTTCCTTTCTCCATCCTCTCATCTTACTCTATTTCAAGCTCATAAGTTTTCAGGATGTTATACAGTCTCTCCAAAGTAAACTCCTTATAATCTTGAGAGTTTCTCAATGAGACTGTCATTGGTTTCCATTCATTTGGAAGAGATCTAAGGAACTTGAGATTGGAGTCTTTTGTCTGATAGACTCTTCCATGCAACTTCAGAGCATTTAGTAGTTTTTGAAATCTACTAAAAATGTCAGTGAGAGACTCACTATCTTCACTATGAAAGTGCTCATATTGCTGAATTATCAGCTGGATCTTATTCTCCCTTACTTGCTCAGTACCATCACAGATAATCTGAATTGTGTCCCAAACCTCCTTGGCTGTTATGCAGTTAATGATGTTATCAAACATATCACTATCAACTTCATTGAACAATATATTCATGGCCTTCTTGTCTTTCCTGACTTGCTCAATATGAGGATCTGACCATTCATGCCTAGGCTTGGGAACAAATGGTTCATTCCCTGTTGCAGCTCTCATTTGGTACATGAGGACCTCTCTCTATGCAATCCACATAGGCCTCATCTTGAGAAAGAAGATGTACGTGCATCTTCACCTTCCGGTGGTGATAATTGTCTTTGTCCAAAAATGGAATCTTAATTCCAACATCCTTCTTGTTCATCTTGCTGTTTGTTGTGATCTTTAAACTCTTTAGACTTCAAGAGCTTGCTCTGATACCAATTGTTATTCCCTAACAATACAACAAGAATTACAGAAGGGGTTGAATGTAATTCTGGCTTCTTTTTGAGATTTTTAAAATTGTTCTAACTCAATAATATATAAGTGTTTGATTTGCAAGGTGCCGAATGAAAGAATTATATAAATCAAAACACAAGTAATAAAAACACAAGTCTTTAAAACTTTCTGGTGGATTTGAATGTATCCACCAGATATATATATATATATATATATATATATATATATATATATATATATATATATATATATATATATCAAGAGAACCCTGTGAAGCTTGAATAGCTCACAGCTGCTGTTACAAGTGAACAAACAAACTACAGAGAAATTCTTAACAGTTACAGCTTTTTCTATTTCTCTTCTAAAATGTGTTTGCTTAGTTATTTGTTCTACTAACTACACTTGGTTTATATATCACCAAGTTTACATGGTAATAAGACAAGATAATAAAACAAAACCTATCAAGTCTAACTCTATGCTGCTTCACTACTCTATTCCAGCATCTTTGAATATCTTCATAATAGCATGAAAATGGTAATGCTTCTTTGTTCTCATTTTCCTGCTAAACAGGCTGCCACATTCCTTTTGCAAACACCCAACGCATGTGACTGTGTTGTCACTGTCAACAGATATTTGAATTGATCATCTGTCGGGTAGCTTTGTTGATCATCCGTCGGGTAGCTATTTGACACTTGACTCCATTTCTCTTATGCAGAATTACAAGACATCTTATATTTACAATTAATCAACCTATTCTGCATATCTACTAGTAGTCAACATGACTCATATGCTACTACATAATCTACACAAAATTGTTTGCAGAAATGTGCTGCTATACTTATTCTTACATAAGTTACTCACTCGATGGATATCAAATCATCATCCGTCGGGACTGTATTTGATCATCCGTCGAGTGCTACAAAATTCACTAAGTTAAATCTACCAAGATGTTTTGTTTAGCTTATCATCAAGTACACAACATATTACTAACAATTCATGAAAGTTGGATAAATGTCGACACTTACAATCAATTTGATGGAACATTAGCTTCACTAGGTTGCAATATGTGGTACATATGGCAGCTCTCAACATTTATGCAATCACTATCCAGTTCAGTTGTACCAACTCATGATATGAATCTGCAATTGCTTTTTTTACTTATTTGAAATTTTTTTTAAAAAAAAGTCTCTGTAATGCAAACTCAGTTAATAAAATATACAAACATAAAAGATAACCTACAAGTAGTCAAGGAGTATATTAATCATATATAGCATGAAATGTGAACCCATTTATGTCATGCATTAAGCCATCAACACAGGAGATAACTAAGCGAAATAAACATATAGTTCTTCTTTAACATATTACTTACACACCTTGGCCAAGAAGATGGCGTTTGTGCAGTCCAAAAAGATTTGTTACGAGATATAGACTGATGCAGCCACTTAATCCAAAGTGAGGACTGGTTTGCTTGAATTGCTCGCCATACATTACACATAATTGCAGCTTTCTTCCATTCTAAAGAATCTCGTATTCCCAGTCCAACTCTTTTAGGTAGCCAAAAGTTATCTCAAGCAACCTTGTAGTGGCAGTTTGAAACCGAGGTCCCTCCCCAAAGAAATTTAGATAGGAATAATTGCAATTTTTTAAGCACATTATTAGGCAAAATAGATACATTGACCAATAGTTCTGTACGCCAAAGAGGATAACTCTGATCAGTTGCAGCCTGCCTGAGAATTTAAGAAATTTGCATGTCCATAGTATTTGAGCACATACCACCAGAGGTAAACAATCACCAGCATTTAGTTTCTTCGCTATAAGCGGCACACCCAGATTTACTTGAAAGTAACCTTCAATCTTTGATCAAGAGCTGTAAAGAGAAAACTCCATTAAAGAGAACCAAAAGCTTTGTGGATGTCAAGCTTGACTGCACATCTTGGAGGTACTCTTTGAAGGTGATATCCCTGCATAAAGACTGAGCCAACAAAATATTATCTCCAATGGATCTATGAGGAACAAATGCAGATTGACAAGAAGAAATAAGGTCCGGCAAGACATCTTTAAATCTGTTTGCAAGCACTTTAGCAATTCATTTGTTCAAAACATTACAGCATGAGATAGGACAGAGTTGACTTGTTCTGTTAGGATGCTCTTGCTCGGGAATTAATGCTAAAGCTGTTGAGTTAATGATTCGAGGCGTCATCGAGATGCCATCATGAGAAATGTTCTCTATATCTGGGTCATCAATAAGACTATAAGAGACAGAATCTTCTTCTTGTTCCATCTGCCATTGCAACTTTGCAGATAAATTTTATTGTTCCCGTCCCTTTTTCCAACCTATTAATTCTTGACTTAGATCAGGAAGAACTGAAAAGGTTTCTTTACTGCAGCATAATGAACTCCAAGATCAACAAGAGCTGGGTTGTGGTCTGAGAGTCCTTGAGGTTGGAAACTTTGCCAACCAGGAGTCATTAACTAAAACTCTATCGAGTTTCCTTAGCATTGGGCTATAACAACTTCTATCCCACCAGGTAAACACACTACCATTATATCTCAAGTCTGTAAGGCCTGAGTTAATGGGAAAGTCCCAGAATTCCAACATTCCAATACTCCAGGCATCTGATGCAGAATTAGATTCAATTGGCCCTAGACAGTTATTAAAATCTCCTTCTGAATTCCACGGTACACTACTCAAATCAGGGTTTAGTAGCTCTCTTGCAAAAAATCAAGAGTTCAAACCAGAGCGCTCTTCTTTGCGTGTAGATGCTAAAGCCATAAACAAATGATACTACAAACACGTTATCAGTAGAAATTCTTGTAATCATACAGGTAATATGCTGAGCAGATTAGCCAATAACATCAATATTCCAAATCTGAGGATCCCATCCCAAACTAATGAGGCCACCATCATTGAAATAATAATTAGAGAACCAACTAAAATGAGGAGAGATCAGACGTAACTCTCCTTTTTTCCTTTTTCACATGAGTTTCCAGGAGGACCAACAAGAATAAATTATTAATATTCACAAAGTCCTGACGAAGCCTAATCTACTATTTAGGCCTCTCACATTGTAGAAACAAAATCAAATCCCATATATACATTAGCAAGATTTGCGGGGAGTATTACCTTCCGTCCTTCCCCTTTACGTGGCCGCTCCAATGAATTGGATTTCTGCCGTTTCCTTGCATCAATCTCATCCCCCAGGACCAACTTTTTGAAAGTGTGTGGAGGAGTTGAAGTTTCAGCAGGTGAATCAGGAATTTTCCTTGAATAAGAGTGTTTTAAGTGCCTTGAGACCTCAGTCTAATTTCCATCATTAGTGTCCAGCTCCTTGTGCTTTTCAAAAATTTTAATAATTGGTGAACATTCCCTTTCCTCAATTTTATCAGTTTTCTTTTCAAGACAGTTGTCTTTCTTCTCTTGATCAGAGCATGCTCTATAATCGGTCATTTTTCCATCCTTTGTTGTACCACTCTGCCCTTCATTTTCTTTATCTGAACCCAAACCCTCTTTGCTTTTAGGCATGCTGCAGTGTTGTGTCCAAGAGATTGACAAGTAGTATGTGAAGAGGTTTAAAAGCATAGTAAACATGCACCTCTATTTGTGATCTCTCTTCAGTTATCGGGTCAAGCACCATGACAGGTAGAGTGGCCGGAAGAGGAGCACCCAACTTATACTCAACGCAAAATTTTGCAAATCCAGCATAGATGTTGATTGACCTGCACCAATGAGAGGTCTTATGACACTTACCAGCGAGCCCAAGCCTTCCTTTGTCCAATAACAATCCAGGGTTACTTGTCATTTAAACCCAAAGTACCATGCTAGTGATTGGTTTATCATTCAAATTTGCACGCCAAGCGCGAACAAGCATTGTCCTTTTTTCCACATACCATGTTCCTCTCGACACAATTTTATGCAAGCCATTTTCATCTTTACATCTAAAGAAAAACGCGCTCTCATCCTTTTGAAACACATCTGTCATACCAAGTGGTTCCCAAAATCGTTGTGCAGATTTCTTGACAGTGGATATCCCATAAAGTTATTTAATGGATATCCCATTAAATATCTTGGAAACATGAAGAAATCATATACTAGTTATCTTAATCTCATAGTACAGAAAAAATCACTTCAACTCAAATGCAGGCAGAAAAATTGCAAAGAAAAATCACACATACAATTCATAAGAAAAAAGATCAGCTAAATTTCTACATAAGTAAACAGGCTGCTGAGAAATTTTAACAATTAAATTCCAAAGACTACAATTGCATTAAATATTGTGAACGGAAGGTAGAAATAAGAAGAAAAACACAAGGACCAGCCGCAAGATGCTAAAATGTGTTGAACAATAAGAAGAATCATTGCAAGCATCATAAGGTGGAAAATTAATTAAGCTGACAAAGGATGAAAGCAGAGAAAAAAAAGTTTATAACACTAATTAACATTATATGCCAATAAAAATTTCAATAAACGAAACTACTTTTGGAATTTCTTAGAGAAACACAAAATTACAAACAGCAAGGTACATATGCATTCAGAAACAAGTGAATTGCAGATAAACATAATTAAAATAAAAAGGACAAAGATTCAACGTACCGAGTCAATTGCAGATAAACGTATTAAAAATACAGCAAAGCGCTAGAAACACATAGAAAACCACAAATAGCAGATACATGGAGAGCAAGAAGATGAAAGTATATTTCGCGAAAAGAAAGAAAAACATAACGCACGTAAAGTACTACAATAATTTTTTGGACGAAAGAAAGTGTATTTGCACAAATCTACATGTTTACTACAGTGACTGAAGAAGATCAGCAGCAGCCTAAAAAGTAGGACATCTGAGAAATTTTGCCACTTGGCATTGAAGCACTACAGAGACATGCTCCCCTCATAAACATTAAAATTTTTATTTGCAGCTTGATGATATAAGAACCCTATAACACCTATAGAACGGCTACAAAAGAAGCTCTTTAGGTATTCTAAAGTTAAAAGTCAAGCAAGTCAGAAAAGCAATTGAGCTAAATTTTGAATATCCAAATATGTTCACATGTTTTGGAATTTAATGTTAAGGAGAGAGATGCATTCACCAAATATCAGAACAACATGATAAATTAGCAGCAACATAAATAATCACTAATGTAAATACAAAACACAAAAAGGTGTAATAGACAAGGAAATTTTTTTCAACAATGAAGCATCACAATTAAGCACACAAAATAATGTCACCTCTTAAATAAAAGCCACAAACTCTTCCCTATCAAAAGATTCTACTAAAAATATAATTCGCCATCATCGATTGTCAAGATCAACTTATACCCTATTCAGAACAATGCTTAAACATCCAATATAATTAAACTTTTAACCAACAAATTTGGCCATTGCAAAACAAGATTACCTATAAATACATTGTAAACGAGAAATTTTCTAGATATTTCAGCTTATAATTCAACGAATATATCAATTCAATACTAAAACATCAGCAACCACAACACTTATTACAAGAAATTCACAAATCACAACTCACTCAGACTAAACAACAAACACTTGGAGTGCAAACCAAAACTCCCTCAAAAACCAACATCCGAGCTTTTCGGATACCCATCATACTCCAACTTAACATTCAAAGTAGCACAAACAGCTTTAAACTTCAACCTCAGACCCTCCAAAACATCAGTAGCTAACTCGTTCTCAGGATCATTAAAGGGGTACTTATTCACCAACTCTTCCATTTGTTTGATGTTTTTTTGAACTCTAGTAGAGAAACATAAAGGGTCAATTTTAAATGCTGAGGTCCATATATCTATACAGCCTCTGTAAAAGCCTAGTTCTTGGCCGATTTCGAAGCCGGATTTGAGACCCACGTCACGAGCCTCGTCTTTTCCGGTGAGTAAGCCGTCGGAGAAGCCCTCATCGTATCCGGATTTGAAGTGGGTGTCTTCAAGATTGAGTGCAGCATCGAAGATGTCGTGTATGGAACTCGTTTGATGTGAAGAAGCCATGGAAGAGGCCTATGGTATACTACGGCAAACCCCGGGTATATAGCCTTGCTCTGTAAATTTAATTCTTTATCAGAAACTTCAAATTTAAATGATAAATTTAGCCTATTTTTATATAAAATTAACAAAATTACTAATTTCGGCAAATTTGATCTCTTCGTACACCAGAAATGAAAAGGCCAGTATTTTTATATAACACAATACTGGTAATTACTAATTACCAGTATTGTGTTATATAATCTCCTATAAATTATGTAATAACTACTTTCCCCGCTAAAAGTGTGTGAAACAGAAAAGGCGAGATATATAGATCAAGGAAGTCAGTGTTGTAACTAAGTCTCATTATCATTCTAAACATTGATATTTTGATCTCTCTAAAGAGAGTCTCTCTGGAGTGTATAAATATGTGTTTGAGCTTTATGTTTTCTGTATCAATAACAAGATAATAGCTTTATGTTTATGAGCATGAATTCTATCAAACTGCCTTAATTGTTTTTACTTTGATATTTGAATTAGTTATTTTCCTAAAAAGAAGTTTATAAGCAGGCAACTGATCAATGTGAAGCCGACCTCAGTCCAGAATTCCGGACACGAAGGCAGACTGAGTTCTTGCTGGAAGCATTTCGACTCCAGCAACGTGGATCAGAAACTGCGCAAAAGCTTATGGCACTCCAAACTGAGACAGGAAAGAGTTGTTTTGGGGACGCACTGGAAAGCCAGGCAAAATTGGCCACAAGTCGGTCAATAGGTTCGATAAAAAACAACCTCAGAGAAATCCAGAGAAACTTGGAGATATGGTTGGCCAGAATCATTGGAGATGTTGAAGGTTCACTTGCAAGAGATGGGGCTTCAAGATTAAAGGAATACAATGCTTCAAGATATCCTTTTGGTCAATAGAAAGATCAATATTCTTTTTTGGAACCTTGATCAAATATATCTCATCTTTTGGTAATTAGTAATTTACTTATCTAAGCTCTAGTCTTGTGCAGGAATATGACTTAATTTGTAAAAAAAACATTGTTTCAAGGGTAAATTTAGATTGGAAGTGACTTAACTAGAGATTGTTAATATCTCATGTGATCCTCCCAGCCTTAGATTGCCAAGACCCCTATGCTTACATATATTACAGACCAGACTAGCCACCAATGTTTCCTTATAATATGTGTTAAATGTCGTAAACTGCTTACGCAATAATTTTTCTTCTACTGAAACATAGAGGGAACACAATGCTCTGTGGCAAAGCAATTGAAAAGGATTTTGCTACTTGCGAGAAACTAGGGATGATATTCTCTGATTCATAGTTCGCCTTTTCACCGAGGGGACCAAAATTAAGGGAAAACTGAAATCAATAACATCCGGTACTAGAGTCAATCCCACCTCCAATCAACATGTAATTCTGGAACCAACTACCAAGTTTTCCCCCAAAGCACAAGAACGAGAATATTAAAAGTACAAGAATTAATACATCATCAACTAATTAAACAACCCACACAAACAAAGCATTCAAAACTAAATTAATCAAAATTTAGTTAATCAAGTAAATTAATGATGTATTGATTTACTAAAGAACCCAGAAAATTAATGATACTAAAGAACCCAGAAAATTAATCAAGCAGATGATAAAAACTTGAAAATCAAGTAAAATTGTATAGCTAATGTATTGATTTTACCTTGTTCGGTGTGCAGAGGTGTTCTTCGAATTGGGTTTATGTATGTAATACGTATATATATGAATGGCTTCAGAGTTCAGATGTGTGATCTTAGTTATGAATGATTCGGGGAGAAAAAAGATTCGCTCAGCTGAGGTCCGAGGAGCAGGAGCCCAAATAAGCGGTTTCGGGATTTCTTAAAAAACGTAACTTATAAATTAAAGTCGGAATGTCTCACACATAAGTGTGATATGAACATCATACAAATAAAATTAAAATGTAAGTTACAAATTACGTGAATTAATATTTTGAAAGAATATAAAATTTAAAATAGAAAATTTAAAAACAAGAATAATGAATATTTTTAAAAACAGAAATATAAAATATAACATATATATTTTGGGCATGTTTGGCTGCCGGGAATAAGTTACTTATTCGCTTATAAGCCCGTAAATACTTATTGACGAGTGTTTGTCAACCTAGATTTACAACTTTTTTTTTTATTTGTAGGTAACCCGCAGTCGCTACCCTTCGGGTGCGCACTGGGTAAACCCTACGGGCTCACGCAATAGCCTGTAAACCACGTGAACCAAGGTAAACCGCGTTTAAGCGACAGGCTCTGACTCAGGAGGCATAATCATAAATTCTCCTCCCGTGGGATTCGAACCTGTGACCAAGAGGACAATTTTCCTCTCTTTAACCAATTTTCCTCTCTTTACAACTTATAAGCTGATAAGTTGAATGTTAGCAACGACGTACTTTTTCTCAGCTTATTTTGATTTTTCGCTTTTTTATTATTTTTTGTTTTAAAATTTATATTTTTATATGTCTTTCTAATTTAAAATTTACGAATTAAGATAAATATATTTAAAATTTATTTATTTTAACTCAGTTAAGTGAAAAAAAATCTGGCATTTAAGTTTTAACCAAACACCTATTTAACTTATAAGTATATTTCTAATTATTACTTATAACTCTCTTATTCATTTTAAGTCATTAATTACTTATTTTAAGATTTCCCAAACGGGCACTTTAATTAAAAATAATTATTTTAACTGTACATTTAAAACACATGAAATAATGAGCAAAAAACATTTAATCAATTATCATGAAATATATGATCATTTTCAAAATTTGCCAAACGATCCAAGTTTTGCTGGAATGGGCTTTAGCCCATTTATGATGAGAAAAATGGAAGGCACTAAATCTGAATCGGTCAGATAAAGCCCATTCTGCTAGTTTCAGTCGTAAACAAAAGGCCCTTAATGGAGTATTTTATATAATTGCGATACCTTCCATAATGGTTATTTTTGTTAATTTTTTTAAAAAATCGGTTATTTTTGTCATTTTTTCACTTTTAACCCCTCCACTTTCAATGAAGAATAAAGGTTCGGTAAAAATATATTGTACCTCATAGCTTATATTTCAACATTTATTAATTGTCACTTTTTAATTATATATGATATTGAATTTAATTTTGTCTATCAATTTAAATTCTCATATTGAATTATATATAATATAATTGATTTTTAAGTCATTTTTTAATAACCAATTTAAATTTTAATTGATATTAAACTCTGTATTATTTTAATTGATATTGAATTCAATTTACTCTCTAAATATAATTTTTATTTAATTAAATTCTTAAAAAATCTTTATTATAACAGCCAATTTAATTAATATTTAACTAAACTATGTTAGATATATTTGATAATGTCATGGCTAATATGTTTTATGTTTAACTTTCAGAATCTTATGTGAACATGATAAATCAGTACTTAACTGTTGATCAGTACTTATACTGGAAGTCAGAACTTAAGGATATCAGTACTTATATTATCAGGAGATAATCATCAGAAGATAGATATCAGAACTTAAGTGCTGAAGGACAATCAGATAAGGACAGTAGCTGATTAAAGGAAAGAAGATCGAGATAAACATAAGAAGAGATATGCATGAAGAAGGAATTCCGTGAAGAATGGAATACTTGGAAGAAAAGATATCTGATTGATATATTTTAGGAAGCAGAATTATATTCCATATCAATTAGCGATTATCTTGTAACTGTGTAGTATATAAACACAGACATAGGGTTTACACTACAAGTGTTATCGTTATTTAGAAAAGATTATTCATTGTAACCCTTGCAGCTCTCGTGATATTTGTTCATCACTGAGAGGTAACAGTTCCATACTGTAACAGAGTTTATTGTTTCAATAAAGTTTGTTTTCTGTTACTTAAGTTCTTAAAGTTCGATTTGAGTGTACTATACACTGTATTCACCCCCTCTACAGTGTGTGTGTGACCTAACAATTGGTATCAGAGCCTATCTGTTAACATACATACAGTTAAAGATCCAAACACAATCATGTCGGACACAGAAACTCCAACTAAGCCTACCACAACTGAGGAACCACCAAAGACACAAATTCAGAGTCGGTATGAGACCGTCAGAGTCCCCATACTGAGACCATCTGAATATCCCATATGGAAGGTAAGGATGACCATGTTCCTGGAAGCAACAGATCCAGAATACCTTGATAGAATCAAGGAAGGTCCTCACAAACCAACCAAACTCGTTGTTGCAGTTGCAGGTGAAGCAGCAAAGACCGTACCAAAGGAGAAGAGTGATTATACTGCTGAGGACATAGCATCAATTGCTAAGGATGCTAAGGTACGACACTTACTGCATAGTGCCATTGATAATGTAATGTCAAACAGGGTAATCAACTGCAAGACTGCTAAGGAGATATGGGATGCTCTGGAAACAAGGTGTCAGGGAACTGACACAATTAAGAAGAACAGGAAGACAATACTCACTCAAGAGTATGAACACTTTGACTCAAAGACTAATGAGTCATTGAATGATTTATATGATAGATTTGTCAAACTTTTGAATGATTTGTCATTGGTTGATAAAGAGTACGATCTTGAAGATTCAAACCTTAAGTTCCTGTTAGCTCTTCCTGAATGCTGGGATTTGAAGGCAACGACAATAAGAGACAACTACAATCTTGATGAAACAACTCTTGACGAAATCTATGGAATGCTCAAGACTCATGAGCTGGAGATGGAACAAAGAAGCAAGAGGAAAGGAGGAAAGTCAAGGACAGTTGCTCTTAAGGCTGAAGAAGAATTCCCCAAAGCAGCTTCCTCAAAGAAAGACAAGGGTAAAGCTCTTTTCATAAAATCTGATACTGAGTCATCAAGTTCTGAGAGTGATGATGACTCAGATTCTGAAAGCTTGCCTGAGACTGATGCTGATGAGGAGATGATGAAGCTGTGTGCTCTTATGGTGAAAGGAATCACAAAGATTGCATACAGGAAGTTCGGGAAGGGAAAGAAGTTTTCCAGGAAAAGCATAATTTCTGATAAGAAGAATTTCAGAAGATCTGAAGGCAGAGGAGGAAAGTCTGACAGAGGAGATTACACCAATGTTAAATGCTATAACTGTGGTGAGAAAGGCCACATATCTCCTGACTGCAAGAAGGTAAAGGGTGACAAAGGCAAGGCTCTTGTCACAAAGCAGAAAAGCTGGACAGACACCTCAGACTCTGAAAGTGAGGAGAACTATGCATTGATGGCAAATGCTGATAAAGAAAGTGCTGAAAGCAGTTCTGAAGCTGCTGAAACAAAGGTACCTCAGACTACTTATGCTTTTCATACTGATGATATTAATGAGTTGAGAAGATATCTTAAAACCATGTTTGTTAGCTATAGAGATCAAACTTTAACATGTGAAAGATTAACTTCTGAAAATCTTGCATTTAAGAAAAGGAATGATTTCTTAGAAAAAGAGTTAGTCATGTTCCATCAAACTCAGAAGAATAGAGATGATGCTTTTTATGTTAGGAATGAAGTGCTAAAATTAAATAAATCTCTAAAAATTGAGTTAGAAAAGGAAAGAGAGATTATCAGGACTTGGACTAACTCTGGCAAAACAACTCAAAATTTGCTAAGTAGTGGAAACTGGAAAGAGGGCTTAGGTTATGGAGAAGATAAGAATGATAAAGGAACTGAAGAAATTAAGCCTGTTGTTAAGCAAAAGCCAAAGTTTAAACCTGTTAAGTTTGTAACTGTAAAGTCTGAAAATGAGAAATCAGAAGTTAAAGAGGAATTAACTTCTGACAAACTAAAACAGGAAAAGACAGCTGAAGTGAACATAGGCTTAATGACAAAGAAGCAGCTTAAGCATAAGCTGAAAGATGTCAAGAATGCAAACAAGGTAAAATCACCTAGGAAAAATAGGAATGGAAAGGAAGGTGTGAATAAAAGCAATGATTATAAACCTGTTCCTGATGCTCCTAGGAAAACATGTCATAACTGTGGAAGTTCTAACCATCTGGCTTCTTTTTGCAGGAAGAATAAGAATATTAACTCCTTACCTTCAAAATCAGGAGTTAAGAGTCAATCTGTTAGATACGAACCACAAAATCCTTGTTTTCATTGTGGTAGTTTGTGGCATTCCATTTATACTTGTAAGGAATATCATAGTTTGTACTATGATTATTATCAAATAAAACCTTCTTTGAAGAAAGTTTCCATTGTTCCTTCTAGTGTAAATTCTGATTCAAAGTCTGATAGTGTAAGTTCTGACAAGAAAAATGTTAACATAAACTCTGATGCTAAATCCGCTGCAAATGTTAACAAACTTAATAAGGCCAAAGGATCCAAGCAAGTCTGGGTCCTTAAAACTAATAATTAGTGGTCTTTGTGATTGCAGGGCAACAGGAAAAATATTCTAGTTCTGGACAGTGGATGTTCAGGACATATGACTGGAAATAAGGCCCTGCTATCAGACTTTGTGAAGAAAGCTGGCCCAAGTGTTTCTTATGGAGATGGCAACATTGGAAAAACTTTGGGATATGGCAATATCAATCTTGGAAATGTCATAATTAAACAAGTAGCTCTGATCTCAGGACTTAAACACAACCTACTGAGTATAAGTCAAATCTGTGACAGAGGTTATCATGTTGATTTCTTTGAAGAACACTGTGAAATTGTGAGTAAATCTAAAGGCAAAGTTGTTCTGAAAGGATACAGATGTGGTAACATTTATGAAGCTAAGCTTTCAACAAGTACTGATGGTTCTGCAATTTGTCTGTTAAGTAGAGCATCAATTGAAGAAAGCTGGAATTGGCATAAGAAACTCTCTCATTTAAATTTCAACAATATAAATGAACTGGTCAAGAAAGATCTTGTGAGAAGATTGCCAAACACAGTATTTGCTCCTGATGGTCTTTGTGATTCATGTCAGAAAGCCAAACAAAGAAAATCTTCATTCAAGAGCAAGACTGAATCATCAATTCTTGAGCCTTATCATCTTATACATGTTGATCTATTTGGTCCAGTAAATGTCATATCTATTGCAAAGAAGAAGTATGCGTTGGTCATAGTGGATGAGTTCACCAGATACACATGGGTGTATTTCTTGCACACAAAAAGTGAAACTGCATCTATCTTGATTGATCATGTTAAACAGCTGGATAAAATGGTCAAAGATTCTGTGAAAATTTTAAGGAGTGATAATGGCACTGAGTTCAAGAATTTGATAATGGAAGAGTTCTGCAAAAGCCATGGAATAAAGCAGGAATTTTCTGCTCCTGGAACTCCACAGTAAAATGGAGTTGTTGAAAGGAAGAATAGAACTCTCATTGAAGCTGCACGTACAATGCTTGAAGAAGCAAAGCTTCCAACCTATTTCTGGGCTGAAGCTGTGCAGACTGCTTGTTTTACTCAAAATGCAACACTCATTAACAAGCATGGAAAAACACCATATGAGATGGTGAAGAAAAAGAAGCCAAATCTGAAATATTTTCATGTATTTGGATGCAAGTGTTTTGTTCTCAAGACTCATCCTGAACAGCTATCAAAGTTTGATCTAAAAGCTGATGAAGGAATCTTTGTTGGATATCCACTTTCCACAAAAGCCTTCAGAGTCTATAATTTGATAACAAAAGTGGTCATGGAATCTATCAATGTCTCTTTTGATGACAAGAAGATCACTGGTCTTAAAGATTTCATTGACCATGATCAGCTGAGATTTGAAAATGAAGACTCATATTCTGATACTGAAAATCCTGACAGTCTAAGTCCTGATACTGCAAACTCTGATAATTTAAACTCTGATGTTATTGAAACTGTGGTGACTACGTTAAAGGAAGATGCACCTATGCAGGGGGAGCATACTCAAGATCCTACCACATCTCAAGAAACATCAGAACATGCATCTGGCTCTTCAAGTTCTGATTCGTCAAGTTCTGATAAGCCAAGTTCTGATATTGCTGAAAATCTAAATACTGAAGAATCCAACTCGGAGAGCATAGTTTCAGGGGGAGCATCAGAAAATGAAAATGAAGATAGCATGGATCATGGGGGAGCATCCAGTTCTAGAGAAAACCTTCCATCTGCAAGGAAGTGGACAAAATCACATACACCTGATTTGATAATTGGAAATCCTGATGCAGGTGTTAGAACTAGAACAGGTACTTCAAATGAGTGTCTTTACAATTCTTTTCTCTCTCAGACTGAGCCAAAGAAAGTGGAAGAAGCTCTTCAAGATGCTGATTGGGTGCAAGCAATGCAGGAAGAGTTGAATGAATTTGAAAGAAACAAAGTCTGGACCCTAGTGCCAAGACCAAAGAATAGATCTGTTGTTGGTATAAAGTGGGTATTCAGAAACAAAACTGACAGTGATGGCATAATTACAAGGAATAAGGCAAGGCTGGTTGCAAAAGGATATTCTCAACAGGAGGGAATTGATTATGATGAAACATTTGCACCAGTTGCTAGGTTAGAAGCCATAAGGATATTTTTGGCTTATGCTGCTCACAAAAAGTTTACTGTCTTTCAAATGGATGTGAAAAGTGCTTTTCTCAATGGAGAATTGGAGGAAGAGGTATATGTTGAACAACCTCCAGGTTTTGTAGATACCAAACATTCAGATTATGTCTACAGGCTTGATAAAGCACTTTATGGACTTAAGCAAGCTCCTAGAGCATGGTATGAGACTTTAGCTCAGTTTCTTCTGGAAAGTGGATTCAACAGAGGGACAATAGACAAAACACTGTTCTACCTCAACCATGGAAAGGACTTACTTCTGGTCCAGATTTATGTTGATGATATCATTTTTGGATCTACAAATGACAAACTTTGCAAGAAGTTTGCCAAACTAATGCAGTCAAGATATCAGATGAGTATGATGGGGGAACTTAGCTATTTTCTGGGCCTTCAAGTCAAGCAGAATGAGGAAGGCACTTTTATTTGTCAAACCAAGTACACCAGAAACTTGCTAAAGAAATTTGGAATGCAAGATTGTTCAAGTGCATCCACTCCAATGGCCACTGCGACAAAACTGGATAAGGATACCGGTAAATCAGTATATATTACTGACTACAGAGGTATGATTGGCTCTCTACTCTATCTAACTGCTAGTAGACCTGATATCATGTATGCTACCTGTCTTTGTGCAAGATTTCAAGCAGATCCAAGAGAAACTCACTTAACAGCTGTAAAAAGAATCCTTAAGTATCTTAAAGGAACAGCTGCTCTGGGATTATGGTATCCTAGAGAATCAGATTTTAAACTAATAGGTTACTCAGATGCAGATTTTGCAGGTTGCAAAATTGACAGGAAAAGCACAAGTGGAAGCTGCCAATTTCTTGGAGGCAGATTGGTTTCTTGGTACAACAAGAAACAAAAGTCAATTTCCACATCAACTGCAGAAGCAGAGTATATTGCTGCCGGAAGCTGTTGTGAACAGATTCTTTGGATGAAGAATCAGTTACTGGATTATGGGTTAACATATTTCAAAATCCCTATTTACTGTGATAATCAAAGTGATATTGCTATGACAGGTAATCCAGTTCAACACTCAATAACAAAGCACATCAGCATCAGGTACCACTTCATCAGGGAACATGTGGATGAAGGTACAGTGGAATTGCATTTTGTTCCCACAAATCAACAATTGGCAGATATCTTCACAAAACCATTATGTGAAGCTACTTTTACAAGATTGGTAAATGAACTTGGAATGGTTTCAGGTTCTTTCTCTAAATCTGCTTAGTCTTGTTCTATGTTATCAGACTTTATGCTCAGTATTTACAGAATTAATCTCATTGTATATTCTGTGCTTAATTGATAAATGTCTTTAAGTACTGACTGTTGTCTGATATATGTTTCTAAACTCTGATAAGTGATATGTTTGTTCTAGTACCTATTCAATCCTATGAGGATAACTGTGCTAGATAACTGACCTAGTAGTCTTCAATAAATAAATGATTCCATGTAAGAAGTAATTATTTTGGTGGAAATCTTATGACACTAGCAAATTCTGATAATTGAGCTTAGTTAAGTTTACTCTGTATATCTTATTACTAAGTCACAAATTAGAATAATGCTACTCATCTGTTAAGTTCTGATACTAGTAAAACTGCTGAATGTACTAAGTACTGATAAACCTCTCTTATCAAAAGAAAAAGTAAAAAGATCAAAGAACAAAATCAGGTACTCCTTTGAGATCTAGAGTAAAAATATGGAAGGGACGACCCAAGTGCATTGCTGGTATTAAGTAAATATGCATTAGAAAAGCAAAATATTTTCTTGGTGACTTTTCACACTCTATGATTACTGGAGAAATACTCTGAAAATAGCATAAATTCTGATAAACAGTCGTGACTCACTTACACTGAGAAGCCACTGTAAAATAGAATTGCAAAAGATGCATAAAATTAGCACAAAACATTTGAGATGGACTCAAGCATGAACTCATTCATCAATAGGTTTCAGGACAATGACAGATCTTTAGCAAAATTTTAGTTATGCCTTATTTCTAAGATGTACTGAAGTGAATCAGACTTTACTCTTTGTCTATTTTTAGCTTAATGAACACACTAATGACTCCATCTGAATGATGAAAATTTCTGTGGTGGTCTATGTTATTTTAGATAAACAGTCATAGTGTCATTATTGCACAAATTCTGAGGACAAGTTCTAAGTTACACGTTCTGATGATTAAGTTCTGACGTCCATAACTCAGAACTTGTATGAGTATTTACTAAGATGGGCATTCCTTTTTCGAGTTAAGAAATTATGTTCTGATGACTGTTAAGTTCTGGTATAGGTCTAAGTTCTGATTTCTCAGTCTAACCCTTTACTTGGCTTATCTGTGAATAAAATTTGATAACGGTCTCAGTTCGAACTAGAATATGTTGAAGTGGAAGATTAATAGTCACTATGATTAGGATTAATGGTATTCGTACTTGAACAGTCCACTGTTTCTTGTGTCTTGTGCGGTCTAGACCATGATTCCTCTTTCCAATGACTGTTATTCTTTTTCAAAGTCTAGGGAGACGAGGTAGAATTAATTCTACCTGTCAGCATTAAATATCTTTGCGTCTCTTGGCATTCTCTTGCCTATATAAGCAACCACTTCACATCAGTTTCTCCATCAACTCCATCTCAGGAAGTTGTATCTGACAAGGCTAACTCACCATCTGTGTCTCTTGTTGATCCAGGCACAAGTGCTGAAATTGATATTCAGAACCTGGTTGTGCCTGAAATACTTTTCTTAGAAGCTCCAACAACAAATAATCCTTCCACAACACCTGTTACTGATGTTGTTCAAACTCCAGAGTTATCAACAACACCTTCTCTGCATCAAGATGCTGATGATCAGATTTTAGGTGAGCATCAGGATATGGCTGTTGATCAGAACTTAGTATCAGATCAGCAATTAGAGGATGCTGAAGCCTCTATTGCTACTCACACTGTTGTCTTATCAGAAGATACTGATTCTTTAAGTTCTGATGCTGCAAATGTTGGAGATACTGGTGAAGCTGCTCCAACTGTAGATGCTGATGAAGCAGGTCCTTCAGGATATACTCCTCCACCGACTCTTCCTAAGTCTGAACTGGTAAAGGAGTTTGTTATCAGGGATGCACCAGTGCCTTGGAGTGAAACTCCTGCAGGTCAGGAGTGGACTAAGGAATGGAACTCAGTTTCATGTGTTCCAAATGTTTTACATCTTGCTGAGCACTTGACTAAAGCTGATGAAATGTTAAATTCTGATGATTTTAAAACCCAGCTTAGAGTCACTGCATTGAGTACTAAACATCTACAAGGTCTTCATTCAACTACTCATGCAGAGCTACACAAGATTCAGGAGAACTTTATCAAACAGGAACAAGTTTGGAAATTGATAAGAAAAAGTTCTTTCAACCTACCATTGACAGGATTGCTTATATTGAGAAAACTCAAGAGAAACAACAAGCTCAGATTGATCAAATTCTGACAAATCAAGCTTCTCAGCAATCGCAACTTACTGAAATCCAGACCTCAGTGGAACTACTTATCTCTCTTTTACTACCTGCTGATGCCAAAAAGGGGGAGAAGGTAATTAAGTCCAAATGCAAAACCAACAAGACACTGCAAGGAAAGGATGATGGAAAAGATGACCAAGGAAACTCTGGAATGGGTAGCGGTCATAGTCAAGGTAGAAGGTTTACATCAAGACAAGCTAGTCACAGAACAAGTTCTGATACTGGGAAAAGAATAAGTTCTGCTGCTGGTAAAAGGATAAGTTCTGATGAACTTCTAGATCTTGATGAGGAAATGTCAAGACAGTTATTTCTTCAAGAAAATCCAGGAATGGACTTGGAAAGTTTAAAGGAAGAAGAAGCCAGACTTAAATCAGAGAAAGTCACATCTAAATCTGAAGCTTCTGATAAAAAGTCACTTCCAAAACTTAAAGGCATTGTGATCAAAGAAAGGACACATACTGAAGCAACATTGGCTAGATCACAACCACAGATAGATCCAAGATCCAAGGGTAAAGAAAAGGTTGGTGAACCTATCAAGGGTTATGTACCTCTTGAGGAAGAAGAAATTGCTGATGAAAAAGATGATCTTGCTCTTACTTCAAGAAAAGTTCTTAAAACAACCTCTGACATGGCTCAAGTTGTTCAGAGCCAAGAAATTGTAAGTTCTGATATTCAGAAGAAGCAAGTAACCTCTGACAGACCTCAAGTTAACTTGATATCAGAAAATAGATCAAAGACACTCCTACCAGGATTCACTAAAGCAAAACAGACTCAATCTTTGAAGACTACTGCAAGTGGTTTTGAAGCAAGAGTAGTTACTGGAAAGGAAGCTAGAGATAAAACTGGATTGGGAAGTGCTGATGAAAGAAGAGTACACAACACTACCAATGATCCAACTTCCTTGAGTGAACCAGGTATTGGAGCAACTCCTGAGAGATTGAATCAACTGGAATCTGTACAGATGGTTTACCATACCTACTTGAAAGAATACATCATGTTGTATTTCATGACAGATGGTAGGGTTTATCATATAAGACAAAATGCCATTCCTTTGAAGTATTTTGAAGAATTGGAGCATGTACTTTTCTTACTTCAAGTGGATGACAGAATAACAGAGACTGCTGCAAACTACTTAAAGAACAGATTCAGAGACAGAAAAGGCTTTATTCTGTTAGGTCTGACAGCATATATGTTCCAAAGTACAGAGATCACAATGGTAATATTGTTGATATGAAGCCTAATACTGCACAGATCAGAACGTGTCTTGGTATTAAGGGACTTGAATTCAATCTTGAGTCTGACAAAGCTTATGTCATAAGACTAGATCAGGAGTTGAGAAAAGCAAAGATTAATGATCTCAGAGCTGCAATCTTTCAAACTGGTGAAGATACTGCAGAGCTTAAAGATGTTAAAAGGAGAATGATTGATGAACTAAGATATGCTGAAAAATGTTTGTTGAAGAACTATCTCAGAACAACTCCTGACATCAGAGAGATCAGAAAATAAAGAAGCCAAGTCGAAGATCTACAACTGCTTAAATTCTGATATTTATACAGATTGAAGTTGTTATCAGAAGTTGAAATTGGTAAAAACTTTAAGGACTGTAAGTTGTAGTTATCTAGTTTATTTCTCATGCATTTGTACTTAATGTTTTTGACATCATCAAATATCTGTTAAACTTGTATATTTTGTTAATTTACAAGTTGGGGGAGATTGTTAGATATATTTGATAATGTCATGGCTAATATGTTTTATGTTTAGCTTTTAGAATCTTATGTGAACAGGATAAATCAGTACTTAACTGTTGATCAGTACTTATACTGAAAGTCAGGACTTAAGGATATCAGTACTTATATTATCAGGAGATAATCATCAGAAGATAGATATCAGAACTTAAGTGCTGAAGGACAATCAGATAAGGACAGTAGCTGATTAAAGAAAAGAAGATTGAGATAAACATAAGAAGAGATATGCATGAAGAAGGAATTCCGTGAAGAATGGAATACTTGGAAGAAAAGATATCTGATTGATATATTTTAGGAAGCAGAATTATATTTCATATCAATTAGCGATTATCTTGTAACTGTGTAGTATATAAACACGGACATAGGGTTTACACTACAAGTGTTATCGTTATTTAGAAAAGATTATTCATTGTAACCCTTGCAGCTCTCGTGATATTTGTTCATCACTGAGAGGTAACAGTTCCATACTGTAACAGAGTTTATTGTTTCAATAAAGTTTGTTTTCTGTTACTTAAGTTCTTAAAGTTCGATTTGAGTGTACTATACACTGTATTCACCCCTTCTACAGTGTGTGTGTGACCTAACAAACTATAAAGTAGATATTAATATCTATTAGATATTATATATATATATATCTATACAGTCATAAGATAATTATTACCTCTAGATAAGATAAAATATTTTGCACTTTTTATTCGTATTTAAAATAAAACTATATTATTAACCCGCGATATAATAAAATTTAAAACAAAGTAAATATAATTAGTTGTATTAACTAATTATAATTATTTAATTTTTCTTATTGTATTAACTGAGTAAGTAAAAATAATGAAGTAAAGCAATAAAATTATTAAGTAAAAGTTATTAATTAAGCTACCAAGATTTCAACCAAACTAAATTAAAAATAATTATGTAGAATATCCCCCAAATTGTCAAACATATAAAAGCATGAATAATTAAACCACAAATTAAACACCGCCGATTGGAACGAATATGAAGGAAGATCGGGGAGACAGTAACAGCACCCTTATTAATGTTTATAACTTTGGCAGGAGACTTGACGCAGATGGCCCAGATCGATGACATTTTGAACTTATTGCATGCGGTGAGCAGAAGAATAATCAAGCGATTTCAACGACTCTAAATTTGTTTTATAATAACATTTATAACTTGTACAAAATATGTCCGCGATAGCTCCTGGTTAGAGCTACAAATGGTTTTGATTTTTACATTGATTTAAGAACATAGAATTTTTGCATTATTTTAAACGGTTAGATAAGATTGTTGTTGTTGTTGAGGAATAAGGATGATGATGGTAAGTTAAAGCAGTTAAGAATTTATGGATTGCTAAAGTTAAGAAACTTAATAAAGTTAAAATAATAATTAAATAAAATAAGTAATTAAGTAGCTGAAGAATAGAGTTTATTAGTTATTAGTGGTTATAATATTATTGTTCTATTTAATTAAATTAAATAAACTTGCCCGTGATATTTAGAGAAGTTATTTTAATTGAGAGAAATAAAAAAAGGTAACGTGTTATAGTTGAAAACGATTTTTACTATTCTATTTTGTTAAATAAACTTGTCCGTGATATTTAGAGAAGTTATTTTAATTGAGAGAAATAAAAAAAAGGTAATGTGTTATAGTTGGAAACGATTTTTATTTCTTTTTCTATTATAATTCGATTACTAAGACTAATAAAACTTTTAAGTAAAATAAGGGTAATTTAGTAAATTCAGTGTTTACCAAAAAACATGTATCGTACCAAAATTTTGAATGTTTCGTCTTTTATATAATATTAATAGATATGAATTCATTACATTATTTTAAGGAGCTGTATGTCTCATCTATTGGTGAGTTTTCTCTGTCTCATCTATTGGTGAGTTTTATTCCTTTCTTACGCAAATCTTCAGTGCTTTTCAGTATCAAACTGGTGTAAAAGGTTTTTTCATGGCGAGTTCTTCACGTAGTAAGAATTTGGAGGAGGCGTATGCGGATCTCTCAATTAACAATGAAGATGAGGAGGGATTAGTATTGGAGGACATACCGGAAGGAGATAAAATAGAAGGGCTGGAGAGATGTCTGGTGGGTAGGCTTCTAACCAGCAAGAAGGTGAATTTTGTGTCAATGCAGGATACTCTGTCGTCGATTTGGAGGCCAGTTAAAGGGGTATTCATGGAGGAAACAGTTCAGAGGAATATGTTCTTATTCAAATTCTTTCATGACCTCGATTTGAAAAGAATTTTAGATGATGGGCCATGGACTTTTAATCAACAAGCTCTTCTTATTCGGAAGCTGAATATAGATGAACAGATAAAAGATGTCAAGTTATCAGAGCTCTACATGTGGGTGCAAGTGTATGATCTTCCTATAGGTTTTAAATCTGAGTTCATTTTAAAATCCATAGGTAACTATGTGGGGCGGTTTATGGAGACAGACCCAAAGAATTTTAAAAGCATGGCGAGAAGTTATATGCGTATAAGGGTGGCAATTGATGTAGAACGGCCATTGAAGAAACATATGAAGATAAAAAAAACAAGGGGAGATTGGATCTGGATACAGTTTAAATATGAGCGCCTCCCATCGTTTTGTTTTTATTGTGGTCGTATAGGACATACGGAGAAGTTCTGTGAAGCCATGTTTGATAACCACCAAGGGCAGGAGATAAGGAAATATGACAGTTCTCTTCGTGCATCATCCAGAAATCAGGTTGTAAGTAAGGAAAATCAATGGATCAGGAATTCAGATGGAATGTTACTAAGTCCGACAGGGGCAAACGGAAGGGAATCGGAAAAAGAAGCAATGGGGAATGCAGATAAGGAAGGTAATGTAAATGTCGCTAATGCTAATCGTAATCTCAGACAATCAGGAACAATAGTAACGTCAGGAGAAATTAGAGGAGGGGATAAGGTAACTCCAGTGTCAATAGATTCAGCAGATTTTACGGATGGTTTAAACGAGAGGCGGGAAAATAAAGACACAGATGTGGACTCAATTGGGCTTACGGTTAAGGTGGACCCGAAAAGAAGGAGACTTGGGGATATATCAGAAGATGGGTTGGGCCAAGAAAAAGAACAGTCTGATGTTACTATGCTGGAACTACAGGATGTAAACTCACAGAACCAAAAAAACTTGAATCTGGCGGGTGCTGTTATGCAGCCCCGCCATTCACCATGAGTACTATCAGCTGGAACTGCCAGGGCTTGGGGGCACCTGGAAAAATTCGGTTCCTACAAGACGTTATTCGTCAAGAAAGACCCTCAGTAATCTTTTTATGTGAAACTCTCAGTAGTAAGATCCAGATGGAACGTATAAGGTCAAAGATTAAGTATCAAGGTATGATAGTAGTAGAGCCTCAAGGTCGTAGTGGAGGTCTAGCATTATTTTGGAAAGAGGATGATCAGGTTAATTTGCTTAGCTTATCGCAGAATCATATAGATGTGGAGCTTAAGGTGGGAGATATGCCTATGTGGAGATTAACAGGTTTTTACGGAGAACCAAACCGGAATAACAGACGCAGAACTTGGGATCTGTTGAGACATCTTACAAGGGATTCGAACTTGCCTTGGGTTACCATTGGTGATATGAATAACATTGTCTCTCAGTTAGACAAAAGAGGTGGAGCTGCTTATCCTCAAAAATTAATTGATGGTTTTAATGCAGTGCTGGAGGAGACGGGGCTGCAAGATATGGAGCTTCATGGTCATCAGTTCACCTTGGAGCGGGGTCGTAACACGGCAGATTGGATAGAAATAAGGTTAGACAGAGCGATGGTTACGAATGGTTGGTTTGAGCTCTTTCCCCTGGCTAAGCTATACACGATAGAAGGTTCGATTTCAGATCATAGTCCTATCTTTCTGGAGCCTAAAGTCAAGCAGTACCATCAAAGAAAAAAGCGATTTCGGTTCGAAAATGCATGGTTAACAGAACCTCTTTGTTTATAAATAGTTAAAGACAACTGGGAGTGTGACAGAAATGGTAGCATTGTGCATAGAGTGCAGCAGTGTGGAGAGAATCTGGAAGTATGGGGGAGAGAAATAACGGGATGTTTTAGTAAACGAATAAAAGATTGTAAGATTCAGATGAAGCAGTTCCGGAATGGAAGAGACGATCAGTCAATTCTGAAATACAAGGAAGCCAAGAACCAACTTCACTTGATACTTGACCAAAAGGAAATTTTTTGGAGACAGAGATCGAAGCAGCTTTGGCTTCAATCAGGGGATAAAAACACGAAGTATTTTCACTCTTCTTGCAGTCAACGTAGACGAACAAATCATATTCATAAACTGAAAGATGACAATGGTAATTGGGTGGAGTGGGAGAATGGATTGCAGTCGTTGATATCGAGTTATTATCAAGATATATTTAGCTCTACTGGTGTCAACAATGAGGAAGTGATCAACTGTGTGTCTCAGAAAATCACAGTGGATCAAAATTTGGAGCTCATGAAGGAGGTTACGGACTTGGAAGTTAAGGATGCTATATTTCAGATGCACCCAGATAAGGCCCCCGGGCCGGATGGCATGACACCTGCATTTTTTCAAAGGCATTGGAAGATTGTAGGGGAGGATGTGGTTAATATGACAAGAGAATTCTTCAGAACTGGGGTAATGTTACGAGGTTTGAATGAAACAAATATAGTCCTTATTCCAAAGAAGAAAAATCCGACAATGGTTGGGGATCTTCGTCCGATTGCACTTTGTAATGTGTTGTCTAAGATAATTACAAAGGTGTTAGCAAATAGAATGAAGGGGCTGTTGGACGTGGTGGTGTCAGATACTCAAAGTGCTTTCATCCCGGGTCGATTAATTTCAGATAATATAATGATCTCGTATGAGGTTATGCATTACCTGAAGAGAAAGAAATTTGGTAAAGAGGGATTTATGGCGCTTAAACTCGATATGAGTAAGGCCTATGATCGGATAGAATGGAGTTTTCTGGAGGCCATGTTGAAAAGAGTTGGATTTAGTGATTGGTGGGTTCATTTAGTGATGCAATGTATTACAACAGTGTCATACTCTATTGTGCATGGTGAGTATGAAATGGGTCCTATTTTTCTTAAGAGAGGCATCAGACAAGGGGACCCTTTGTCCCCTTACTTGTTTATAATCTGTGCAGAGGGATTGTCGGCTTTAATAAACAATTATGAATCCAAACAATGGTTACATGGAGTTAAGGTTTGTCGTAGAGCTCCTGTAATCTCACATATGTTATTTGCTGATGATTCATATTTTTATTGCAAAGCAGACGAGGTGGAAGCCACGAAGATTATCGAGTTGTTGGATACTTACGAACAAGCGTCTGGGCAAAAAGTTAACAGGGGGAAGTCGTCGGTGTTCTTTAGCTCAAATGTGATCGAGTATAACAGACGGAGGGTGTGTCAGGTGTTGCAGATGGGAGAGGCTAATGATAATAGCACGTATCTGGGTTTACCTAATATCTTGGGTAAAAACAAATCAGTTATATTGGGGTATCTAAAGGATAAGGCGGCTACAAGAGTTAAAAGTTGGGACAGTAGTTACATTTCAAGATCTGGGAAAGAAATTCTAATCAAGTCAGTGGCTCAAGCTCTCCCTACGTATGCTATGAATGTGTTTCTTTTGCCCATTGAAATTACAAAGCATATCGAAAAAATGCTATCAAATTTCTGGTGGAAAACGTCCCAGGCAAAAAATAATTGCTTAATTTGGATGAATTGGGAGCGACTGTCTAAGCATAAATCTTCGGGTGGCATGGGTTTTAGGGATTTCCGTGACTTCAACATTGCAATGCTAGGTAAACAAGGGTGGAGGTTCATTTCTAATCCAAACAGTCTAGTCACAAAGTTGTATAAGGCCAGATATTTTACAAAAAGTGACTTCTTGAACTCAGATCTGGGGAACAATCCCAGTTTTATTTGGTGCAGCATATGTGAGGCCAAGCAGTTGATCATGGGGGGTGTTCGATGGAACATTGGTACAGGAGAACAGATCAGCATCATTGGCCAGCCATGGTTAGCCAGTAAAGACAGCCCGTATATCACTACTGAGTCTCAAGTTTTGGAAGGTAGGACAGTGTCGTCTCTGTTTCAAGATGGTAGTAAAAGGTGGGATCTTGATATCATCAAGTCGGAGTTTAATGACAGAGACCAGTAGTTTATTCTAGATACAGTGGTTGCTGAAAACGCTAGAGAAGATGTGTTATATTGGAGCCATGAAGTTACAGGTGTTTACTCGGTAAAAAGTGCGTACAGATGGTTGCAACAAAGGAAGGAAGCTTGGAGTAATGCAGATAGGATGAGTATCTTTGCAAAATTATGGAAAATCAGAGCACCTCAAAAAACTCTCAATGTGGTATGGCGTGCGCTTACGAATTATCTCCCTACTCTTATTCAACTTCAGTTTAAAAGGGTGCAAGTTCAAGCTTTGTGTCCAATCTGTCAGCAAGAGAATGAAACGATTTTTCACAGCCTGGTAATGTGTTCGTTTGCTCAACAATGTTGGTTTTTGCTCAAAGTTGATATTCAGGGAACACGGCTTTCAGATTTTGCTAGCTGGCTGGAGAGTGTTTTGTCGTCTGCAAGTGCAAAGGGCCAAGCTGAAATTATCACACTCTGCTGGGCAATATGGCGTAACCGTAATGATATAGTGTGGAACCAACGGTTTTCATCAGTTAATAGAACAGTAGCTGCAGCGAAGCAGTACCTTACACAATGGTCAATAGCCCAAAATAGGTCTACTACTACCCTCCTTCAACCTGCTTTCGAAGGAGATGATGAGTGTATTTGGGTTAATCCTCAACAGAATTCAGTTAAGGTATCAGTTGACGCAGCTGTTTTTGAAGACAAAGATGAAGCAGGATTGGGGCTGGTTGCCAGAGATGATAAGGGTGATATTATTCAAGCAAAGACAAAGGCTTGGTCAGGCCCAGTTACTCCGGTTCTAGCAGAAGCCATAGCATTGAAGGAAGCCCTGAGTTGGATCGATGAGATGCAGTGGCCTGAGGTTGTGCTGGTTTCTGATTGCTTGGTCGTGGTACAAGCGATCAGGAGTAAGACTCCTATGAGATCTCAGTTTGGAGGTATTATAGAGGAGTGTCGGAGTTTTCTTCGGAGATTGAACAAAGTTAATTTGTTTCATGTTAAACGATCTGCTAATATGGTTGCCCATCAACTTGCTAGGGAATCATATAGTTATCCAGGTCGTAGTTTTGATAGGGACTCAATTCCGAGTTCGGTTAAACATTGTATTGAGTTGGATTTGAATCATTAATAAAATTCCCAGCTTTTCGTCAAAAAAAAATAGATATGAATTCAGTTTCATTCACTTATAAGTTAGCTTATGACTTAAAAGTTCTAAACAACTTACGGTGATTGTTTGTCGACCCAACTTATAAGTTGAATTTACAACTTATAAGCTGATAAGTTGAATGTTAGTAATAACGTACTTTTTCTTAACTTATTTTGATTTTTTATATTTTATTATGTGTAATTTTAAAATATATGTTTTTAAATATATTTCTAATTTAAAATTCAGGAATTAAGATAAATTTATTTAAAATTTGTTTATTTTAGTTCATTTAAGAATTTTTTTTTTTGACTTATAAATAAAATTATCCAAACACTTATATAACTTATAAGTATTTATCCACTTATCGCTTATAAGTCACTTGTTTATTTTAATTCATAAGTTACTTATTTTAAATTTTCCAAACATACACTTAGTGTCTGCTGAGGCTAGGCTTTTGATCGCTAACCTTATCAAATTCAGATAAGTTCAACCTGGTGTCTTTACTTTCCACATCATGATTAATGGCCTTTGTAAAACATATCACCTGGATATGGCCCTGTTGTTTAAATTCATGGAGGACCGACTGCAAACCTGATATTGTCACTCGTAAAATAATGCAAGGACGGTCGTGTTGATGATGCTCTGAACCTTCATTCTGAAATGTCTGAGAAAGGCATTTCACCAGACATTTGGAAGAGGTCACTATGTTGCTTAAACAATGGGAACAGGTCACTAAGTCTGAGAAGTTGGACGATGGAAAGCGGTTAATTGAGATGATGAATGAGAGGGGTGAATATCCTGATATAGTCGCGTACACCACTCTCTTGCAGGCATATTGCACACAAGACCAAATGGATGGAGCATTGGCTGTGCTATGTATGATTAAAACTGAGATGATGGTTCCCAGCTGCTATACATATAACATTCTGTTGGATGCATACTGCAGGCAGATGAAACTGAACATAGCTATGGATCTTTATCGAAACATGGCACGTGAAGGTCTGAAACCCACAGTTGAAACACACGGCATTTTGTTACACTGGCTACAGAAGCACTGTATCCAACTCTCCTTGCAATGCAGCAGAAGTGCTTGCGTTCAGGTATGCGACTTTTGTTAACAACTATGTCATTTTCGATGTTGGTAACTCCAGAGAAGTAGTTCATGTTCTTTCTTTTGTACCCAAAGTTTAACTTGTAATATGCTATATCATCTCCTTTATATTGTGATTGCCTTTCTTGTAAGGGTTGCAGTTTTCGATGGCTCTATTTCAAGTCTTCCTTATGTTTTAAGTTAACAACAGAAGCATTACTAATGCATTTCTCTCAATGTTGGTTTTATGGTTGTTTTCAGGTGTTTGAAAGGAAAATCATGGTGTACACATACCTAAACTTATCCACATTGGTTGCTTATCTGAGAATTCTACTGAATCAAAATCTGTTTATGATTATATTTGTTTCTGGAGTTTTTCTTCTTGGAGATGCTGATAATCTTTTATGTTTGATCAAAATGTGTTTAGGTTTTATTTGTCCGTAGAATGAAAGTTGATACTCCTTCTGTCCCATCCATTTGTATACGCTTTTTTTTTTCAATACTCGACACACATTTTAAGATGAATTTATAGTATAATTTCATAACTTATTTTTGAATTTTTCTTTTTTGTATTAAACTTTAAACACCAAATTTGTATTCAAAAGAAAATAAAATAAAAAAAAAAAAAACTATATACGGAATTATACTTTAAAGGAGCCTTAAAATGTGTGTCGAGCCTCCGTCCCCCGATGTATACTACCTGGGGGGACAGAGTACTGAAACATGTATGAAGGCCAAGTACCTAGAGAAATGTAGTTAATAGTTGTGCTTATAAAGAAATTTCATTAGCTGATTACATGATTATAGCAAGCAGGCTTCATATGTATCATAATAGTAACAGCTTTTGGCAGATTTGTTTTATGCTCCATTACAATGTAAAGCATTTGATATATACAGATTTCTTGGTATGTTGAAGAGGAGAACAAGATCTTACAATATTATGGTGCTGATGTGCAGTTATAGGTCGAAACTGTGGCTGTTAAAATGGAAAATCGGATGATTGTTTCGCCTACTGATATTTTGTCCCCTGCATTCTCTCGCGATACTTGTCTGAAGAGTTGGAGGGCCACAGACAATTACACCAATGTCAACATCTCCCCATTTCTCCGATATGGATCCAAAAATTTCTGAAACCAAAACGATGTTCAGGATTGTTAGATTCGAGGAGTGCAAAATGTGCATTTGCGGATTATTACCTCAAAAATTTATATATATTGTTTTCACTTACAGATCAAGGCAGTTTCTATATGTGATTTGCAAAGAAAAGAAAATATACCTTTGAAGTTTGGTCTTTCGCCATATCGGATAGTACTGGTAAAACTTTCATGATCCGAATTCTCGTTGTTTTCAGTCAGAGGAGACTGTGTGATTTCCTTTTCAAAATCCTCCGGTACCTCTGTTTTTGACACTTTTTTGCCCCAATAATTCCAGAAACCAACAACAAGACCTCCAAAGATAACAACACTTGCAACCATGCATGCTAAGAACAAAAGCCCTTTGTACCACCAGTAAGTTATACCGAAAGGATTAATGTAAAAGATATTTAATAATCCCAACGTAATCACCAAGCCGATTGTAGGCACTATAACGTAAATTCCAGACCATATGATATGTCCAGTGCCAACCAACACAGACATTGCGCTTCCATTAGGTATCGGAAAGACGGAAGAGCCCCCCAACTTATGAACTTCACCCTCTTCCTGCAGTTTCATTTTTAATGACAAACAGAAAGCACGAAAAAGTTAGATAAGTTCTGAATTGGTTACATCTTTCAGTAGTATAGACAAGTAGACACACCAGAGAAGGTCCTGATTCACGAGTAACATAAGTTTGAATTTCAAGATTTAGCATATCAGTGAAACGTGGACAGATCGAGGCCATATCAACTGAGTGGAGAAGCGGAAGCTCGTTTGATTTTTTCACAGCCCAAACTATCAAGATTTTTCTTGGTGAACAAGGTTTATTCTTGTTGATACGGTGAAGAATATCATTCAAGATAGCCAGAAATGGTGATATTCCGATTCCACCTGCTACCAAAATAAGGTTTGAATACCTGAAGAAATACATATCTGTCAATTCACTAGGAAAAATTTAGAAGAAATACTCCTTACTCACACACAAACTATCACAGGCCACACCAACCAATGAATAGGAGTCCACCATATTGTAATGATTAAAAGCTAATCTACCAAGAATGAGTGCTCACGTCAAATGGTATGGCGATTCATGACCATAAGGTCCCTCTACAGAAGCTGTGATGTTATAATTAGGCTGCAAGAGTGGATCTTTTAGATAGTCTTGATCGGATATATTCATGATACGTTCTCTGAGTTTTTCTGTCCAATCCCCGAGGACCTTTATGAGAACAGCTATGTGATATTTACCGTCTAGAGGACTCGAGGAAACACTAAAAGGATGCCACTGCAGCCAGGATAGTTCTCGAACTTGGACAAAAATCCAACTGAGCGCATTGTAGTGGAGACCTACATGTGAAGGATAGACATTATATATACTATGATTAAGATTAATAAAGAGATTTCAAGTAATCCAAGAAAAGTATCAATACTCGCAGGCTTTGAAAGAATCAGCTCCACTGTTCCACAAGGCAGGCATTTGGCAGAAACTATGTCAACTGTACTTCGGGATTGAAAGAATCTAAGAAAACGATCAAGCATGAAAAGGAAAATCCCTGCAGCAGCTATACTGAATACGAAATCTCCAACATGCAATGCCAAGAAGATAACAAAGACTACATATAGTTGATGCGTGTAGAAGAACAACTCAAATTGTACCCTCCTAACTGGAGGAAGAGATGTCACCCACATCAACAGACCAGCTGAAAGACTAATAACTCCAGGAAGATTGGCAATTCCAATATTTTTCCAGTCAAGTAACTAGCAAAACCAATTAGCATCATATTAGTTTATCTACCAAGACATGCTTGTTTTTTCCAATATTTTAGAATTACATGGTCAGAGACATTGACATTTTTACAAACTTTTTGTCATGCTTTACTGCAATCAATAGTGAGATCAAGTTTTTGTTTTAACGTAACTAAAACTGAAAAAATATGGAATGTAAAGAATTCTTAGTTGAATTCATAATTTTAAAGGTTTTCTTAAACATAAGCAGCTCTATATGCAAATGGAAGTAAAATCTGAGCCGGACTCACTTCTTTAATAAGTTCTCCCTTCATTGTCCAGGCAGTCAGATAAAATAGGCCATGAAGACTGAAGATCAGCATAGTCAGATGTCCCAACCATACATGGTACCGGGCTGCATGCTCAAAAGGGATGTCTACGAGTCTAAGAAGTACAGATCCTCTTGAAACTGGCAGAAACAAAAACGCCAAGCAAAATAATCCGATCAATCCAAAGTGAAGTCCCGTTTTTTCCAGCATCCATACGCTGAAGAATTCAAACGATGACTTCAATCAGTGGAAACATAAAAAATTTGGTTGTAAAGATTTTGAAGTACAGTCTCACATAGACATCCAAAGTTCCGGACTATGATTAAAAGAAATCACTAAAATTTATCAGAATTGATTTAAATGCATGTGTCAATGAAGGGGGGGGGGGGGAAGTCATCTTTAAAACAGGTTTGCCGAATTAGTACTGTCTCACCTAAATCAAAAATCAATAATAACACAAAGATATCTTAATTCAAAGTTAAAAGAAAAAAATAAAGCAGTCATATAAAAATCTCAGATACTTGCTTCTAACAATACATAGAGATGACAATATGACATGATAATTGTAATTTGTAGGGTATAAGGAACAAACAAATGTTTAATACGAATGCAGATAATTGATTGAATCTAACCATGCTATAGTCTTTAAAGATTCACAATATATCAACAAGGCCTAAAACTTAACCTTTTCTCCCACAAAGACTGAATCACGGATAGTTTGCTGCTCTCTTGTATGATATAAACAGAAGCAATCCAGATAATAAACACAGAAAACACAAGAATTCCAATGAACTCTCCAGCAGAAACAACCCCAAACGGACCGTCTACAATTACAGGGAATGTCCATAGGCGAAATCGAGCCTTCTTTGGTGCAGGTTTCCTACACAAAAAAATAAAAATACCACTCTACATAAACTACTCAATTATGCATTAAAATACCAATTAAAAAATGTAACAGCATACATGACAAACATTTCTTATTAGTATATAATACAACTGACAAGTTACTTACTCCTGAACCTCCGCTTCTTTAGAAATTGCAACTTGCAGTATAGCAAGAAAAGCAATCAAAAAAACTGGACCACCAAATAACAAGAATATACTTCCTGCAACATAATGATCAACACTTCAGTTATTAAACATATTACAATTACAATATGTCTTGTGTGTGTGAGAGAGAGAGGAAGGGAGGGAGAGAAAGGGAGAGGGAGAGAGAGAGGGGGGAGAGTGAGTGAGAGAGAGAGAGAGGGAGAGAGGGAGGGAGAGGGAGAGAGAGAGAGAGTGGGAGAGAGAGAGGGAGTGGGAGAGAGAGGGGGACTAGGGAGAGAGAAAGAGAGAGAGGGAGGGAGAGGGAGTGGGGGGAGAGAGAGAGAGAGAGAGAGAGAGAGAGAGAGAGATTGTAGTACAATTGAGCTGCAAACAAACCTGTAACTCCATACAAACTGTGAGAAGTAGCATTAGACCATATCACAAGCACCTGATCTCCAAGTTCCAAAGGGAAAATAAATAGTAAACCAACCCACAGAACAAAAATCACCCACATCAAAATCTTGAGAGCCCATTTCACAGAAAATAAAAACAAGGGTATTCTCTTATTACTTTTTCTCACATTGTCACCTAAAAGAAGAGGCTCATAAGCTGATTTCTCAGCCATTTTTCAAATACAAAACAAAGGGCTTTCCTTCAATAGTTATATGTACTTTGTGTGTTTATGATCAAGAAAAGAAGTTCTCACTTCTCATCTCACCACACAATTCACACTTGTTGCGTACACTACACTCACTGTTTAGCGTACGTGAATAAAAACTCATATAATTGTAGGGCTATTTATACAGAGTGATCGAGTCCAAATGTTTGTTCAGAAATTTGAGTCCACAAATATTGAAACTTTATTCTGTTCATAAACTGAACTGTTGTTTTATCAGCCAAGTTTGTGGTACCAGGAATCTAAGATATCTGGACAATATATAAGAGTTTTTGTTGATTTACTATTCCTGCGAAAATATTATTTTTATGGCTATTGGGCACCATCTATTTGCTCCGGGGCCTACATGGTTAGATTTAGTGTAGTTCAAAGGTCAAAATCGCAGCAAACCATTTATAGTGGTTTTCTTAAATCTCCGATCTGAGTCGCATTTGCGCTTGTGTGGTTAATCGCGACTTTTTCAACCGCGCGATTGCGGTTGGTGCGGATCGACTTGCGGTTCAACCATCGACTTGTACGATAAATGATAAATAAAAATAGATCATTACAAGTGGTTATTGGGTTTGGGATCAAATTTTTGTTCTTTCAATAGTTTATTTATAACTTATAAAACATAAAGTCCAACATTCTAGAGCCCCAAACTCTTTATTTTTTTTATTCTTATATGTGGTTATTTATGCATTGTATGATATATATTATATATAGCGGTTTGCAGTTCGATTTTTGCGATTATTTAAAAATCAAATTTGCAGTCAATTCACGGATATGCGGTTATCCGCATTTTGCAGTTATCCGCAAAGAGCGGTGCGAGCGATTTGTGTAATTGAGCGGATTACCTGTACAACCCTAATTTGCTCAACTTTTTTCGAGGATGAGAAAATTGTTAATAATCATGGTTGTAAAGATTGAAAATCGATATTAATTGTAAAATTACTCATTAGGGATTATTCGGTAATAAGGCGATTTTAACACTTCTCCAGCAATATTTTTCCTACAATTTTCAGAGAATTTGATCAATAACTTGTCGATTACCGATAAATCATTAATCGGACAATTAATCGGTGAAATCGACGATTTTACAATCATGTCAAGAGAATATTATTATTTAAAAAAAATATATAGATATGTTTTTACGAGGTGGTTAAATATAAAGATACACATGACTACCTTGAATATATACTATCTTGTTATAAGTATTATAAGCAGAACACCTTTTATTTGGTAGTTGGTAGGTTGTTCGGTACATATACGACAAATAACGATCATTAAATCTAAAGTCAGATAGATGTGAATCATTGGATGTAACAATAAAATAATATTATATTAATATTTAAACTGCTTTCATGTATTCAGGGTTCAAACCCCGTCAACAGCTTATTATATTTAAACCTTTATATTTTTTATTTTATCAATTTCAAGGGGTTCAGGGCTCGAGTCCCGTGAATAACATATTATATTATTTATTTTCAATCAAGTCTCAAATTATCACAAAACATTTATTATTATAACTTATTTTGTCTTCAATTTATTTTTCAACTATTGGAAATTTATATCAAAATATAATTAATTTTAAAATAAAATATATTATTAAAAATCATTCAAATGTTAAAAATAAATCGTGTGTGTATAGGGCTGCACAAAGGTTAAAAACCGGACCGGACCGATCCGGACCAGACCGAACCGAAGACCGGATTTTTTCAGAATTACGGACCGAGAGCCGGATCGGCTCTATCTGGTTTTGGGACCGGACCAGACCGGAAAAACCCGGATTGGACCGGGACCGGACCGGTTTGGACCGGTTTAATTAATATTTATATAAAGAAATTATTTATATAATTTTATTTTAATTTGTCTTTCGAAATTATATATATTAAAAATTTTGTTACTTGGTACGTCAATAAAAATTTAAAAGTAAATATATATTTTAATATTTTAAAAGTAAATATAATTTTTTAAGTGTATGAATATCAATATTTTATTATATGAAATACGAAATTTAGTAATTTAAAGTGTAGTATCGATCTATTTTATTATATGAATTTATTATTTATTAATATGGATCATATGCGTGAATGTTTAATATTTATATATGATTTTATAAGACATCAATTAAAGGTAAAATAATTATATACATGAATTCATGTCCATTCAGGTGTGGACCGGATTTTTTCAGGTTTTGGATCGGACCGGACCGAATACCGGATTTTTTCAATTATAATGACCGTGGACCGGACCGGGTATGTTCGGTCCGGTCCGGGTCTTGGACCGGACCCGGTCTGGTCCGGATTACAGGTCCATCCAGACCGGAATTCTGTACAGCCCTAACCGTGTATCGCACGAGTCATACGATAATATTAATTAATTTTGGATATAATATAAGAGATATCATTATGGAACGTGAAATGGAGAAACATATTTAATATTGACAAATATAATACTGAAAAATCGAAATAAATTATAATTAAGGTTTCTACGGTTATATTAATGAAAACTTTCTGTTACCGATTTTATATCTAATCATAAATGTACTTACGTACATCCTTCTTTGAGTTGTGTTAACAGGCAGTTATATAAAGGCTGGGCAAAGAAAACGTGATCTCCGTCACTCTCATTTCTTTACGTTTTTTTTTCGCATGCCTGACACGTATTTTAAGATAACTATAACATATATTTTCGTAATTTATTTTTTAAATTTTATTTTTTTTATATAAAAGTTTGAACATTATATTTTTATTTAGAAGAAAAAAAAATTGAAAAAAGTTTATGCAACTACATTTAATAAAAATATTAAAGTGTGTGCCGAGCCCCCGTCCCCCAATGTAAAAAATTGAGGGGGACGGAGGGAGTATCATTTATTTTTGACACATTTTGTTTCTAGGCAGGGTGCGAAATATTATAAATAAAAAATATTATAACTGTAGGCATAATATTTTTTGTAAGATAGGATTTTTTATTTAACGAGATATTACGCTAAACTCGTTTAACTCGTAAACTTGTGTAAATTTTTTCTTGTGAAAACAATTGTATTATTTTATTCCCTAAAGTTAAACATAAATAGTAATATACTTTCTGTTTTTTTATATTTTGTCTTGTTTATCTTTTACGATTAAATTGATCTAATTTTGATTACAAGTTACATATTATTCTCTTATATATAACCTTAAAAATTTTAAAAAAAATCTTAAAGTATGCTGATATATTGTATAACATTGCAATTTTTATATTTATTCTTAAATATACTAATTATCTATCAACATGGTTCTCTTTTACCGTAAAACAATAAATAAATAAAAAATTATAAGAAACCTCCTTTTCTGCACCGCTCGATGTCAGCATCATGTCACATTGCTTCTTAAATTCAACAAACTAGTACATCAAAAATAAAGACTAATATCCCATTACATGTAAAGCATCTTGAATGGTTTTAGGTATAATTGGTCGGCAAAATTGAACATGTAGGATAATATGTAAAATTTGTTGAACCTGACATTCTATTTCGATGGTATTGGCTATATTGGTTAGCTATATTTTAAAAATAGTATATTATTAAAATTTTATGTTGTTATAAATATAATATATTATTTCAATATGATAATAAATGATTAATTTTTTTTTACAGATTTCTTATAGGTCTGTAGTGGTTCAACAAATATAGTCAACATCAAGAGGTTGACTATATTTATAAATAAGGGGAATGTACTATTGGAGATGAATTTTTTTACATAATCTCTATATTTTTTTTTATTTATAATATCTATTAATGATTTTTAACTAAGGATTCTATGTGGTCGGAGATGCTTTAATATCCCCTTCTAAAAACAAAACAAGTGGTGAACAGTGTATACAAGTATTAGAAATTGATTCAATCACTTTGTGGTAAAGCTAGAACGCAATTTTTTGTAGGGTTCATTTGAACATGATGAAGCTGTAGGACAATGAAATGTGTGTGGATTCCTTTTATCCCACGCATAGAAATTTTTTATACTTATGGGTGTGAATTGACTTGACTAGGACTTATTTTTATCGTAGGTAATCCGCAGCCGCTACCTTTAGGGTTACGGGCTCACGCAATAGTCTGCAAATCATATGAGACAATAAATTTCTTCAACAAACCCGAGGTTATGTGTACGATATGTCATATTTTCGATATTCACTTTCTATACAATAGGTTATGTGTTCGACTTTCGCCCACCCTTCGTAATTTGTACCGTTATTTAGGTTTGTTTACATTAAGAAAAAATAAATTATGGATAAGATTAGATAAGTGTTTAGTTGGAAAACAGAAGGAAAGAAAATATTTGGGTTCTCGATTTTCACGTTTTAATGTTTATATAAGACTTTTGCATAATTAAAAAATTTTGTGCAGAATGATTTGACGATGGAGGTACAGCAGAATATTTATTTTGAACGTGGTTACAAATTTTGAAAATCGGAACTATTCGGTTGATGTGTCGATTTGTGATTTATTAGACGATTTTAAAAGAATCGGATAATTTATCGACGATTTATCGAGAATCGGTTAAATCAGAAAAATATTTTTGACCAATTTACCGATAATTTTTTAAAATCGACCGATTTTTATAAACGTGATTTTGAATTAATAGTCTGATGGTTATGTTTGTCACTAAGCCTTTAGTATATAGATATTAATAGACTAAAGTTCTATGGAGTCCACCTTTTAATTGAAATTCTCGGAGTCCATCTATGTTATGCAAATAAAATATTTTCTAAAACGTATTATCTTGCAAAACATGTTTCACAAATATCATCACTTCAATAAAATCATGCAAAATCTCGTATATTTACAAGTACAATATGTAAATTCTGCAACATGAACATTTATGTTCTGTAAACTAAACATGTTTTGTAGAATAATATATTTTGCAACATTCTACTTGTAAAATATATGCAATCTGCGAGATTTTCAATAAAATTGTGATATTTGTAAAATATTATTCGAAAAATAATACGTTTTGCAACAATTCAAGTTATATTTTACTTGCAGAACATAACCGATATTAATAATATTGACTGTAATCATTTTGGGCCAAGAAATGTGTTACCCATTGGGCTTTAGTCCAGTATTAGATCACAGTCTATGGATTCGTATAACTGAAGTTCCTTCAAAATTTTCTATTTGTAACAACTTAAATTTGATACCAAAGTTTAAAAATTAGCCTAAATCTTATATTTTAATTAATTAAATCACACATCCGTCAATAATTACTTTAACCTCATAAATTGTACCAGGTTTTTATATCTCAGTCGGTCAAAAAAATTACATCTTTCTTTGAACAAAAATATTGACATCGATTTTTAGAAACAACCGTTATATACTTATTATATAAAGTATGTAACTAGATTAATTCTCGGGCCGATATCCGGTTATATTACAATTATTTTTTATAAATTTATTTGCAAATAGCTTAATTTGAATAATATATATTAATATAATATTTTTATTACATATTAATGAGAATAGAATAAAATATATAAATACAAATTTAAAAAATAATATTACCCAAACTAAAAATATTGATTATCAATTTTTTATTAAATACAAAAATATAATAATGAATATTTATGTAAATAAAATTAATTTTGAATAAAATAAAATTAGTGAAGAAAATTAAATTATTTAAAATTATTTATTTAAAAATATAAAAAGAGAGAAAGAGAATGAGAAAGGAGCAAGAGAAAAATGAGAAATGAGAAATGGGTCTGAGCATCTCCAATGGTATTAACTACAATTGGTTGGCTAAATTGGACTTGTATGACAATATGTAAAATTTGTTGAACCTATAATACATTGTATTTCGATGGTATTAACTATACTGGTTAACTATATTTTAAAAATAATATTCTATTAAAATTTTATGTTACTATAAATAGAATATATTACTTCAATATGGTCATAAATGATTAAATTATTTTTTACAAATTTCTTATAGGTCTGTAGTGGTTCAACAAATATAGTCAATATCAAGATGTTGACTATATTTATAAATAAGATGAATGTACCATTGGAGATGAATTTTTTTTTATACATAATCTCTATATTTTTATTTATAGTCTATATTAATGATTATTAGCTAAGGGTTTTATGTGGTTGAAGATGCTCCAAGAGAGAGAATTAGTGGAGGTAATAAATGAACGAGAGAGATGAAAGGTAAATTAAATTAGTGTGGAAGATGACATCAGCAAAATTAATGAGAGTTTGATACATTGGATTTGATGATATAAACTCTTAAAGGAGAATTTGATAGATAAGTTACGATGTCCTATACTTTCTTTTAGTATAATGTAGAAAGGGCCAAAATTTTGATAATTATGTTTCCTGGATTATCAATTTAATCAGGATCGTTAGATATTTAAACAAATTAATCATAGCCGTTGAATCAAAAATAAAGAAATATCATATAACGAACGATAAGTACGTATTATAAATTGAATATAATATTCCACATTTTCAATGATTTGAACCTAAAAAAAGTATACATTTTTCGTGAGTTTCGTTTTGGCTGTAAAATCGCCAAAATCTGATTCAAGATAGAACTGAAATAAAATCATAAGAAAGTCGGTATTTTTTTTATTTGATTAAACTTTAATTTGATTTATTTTTAACTATTTAAAATTTATGAATATTTGTTAAATAAAAAATTTAAACATTCATGCATTAAACGCCCAAATATTAAAAATTTGGTGGTTATTGAGCCAGTACCTTACTTTCATTTATATGATACACGATATTATTTTTTATGTATGTCAAATGTGATTCATATACTATTGAACATGGCTAAAATTTATCATTTAAATTAAAATATAATAATATTACATAAACTCACATAATAATAATAATAATAATAATTTATTTTCAATTAGTAATATTATATTTTCAATTTTAAACACCTTTAAATAAAAATATCAAATTTGCATACGTGTATATAGATAATTATTATTAAATTATATCATATAAAAGTTTTGAATAAACAAATTTCGCATCTTAAAATTTTCTTTCAAATTTTTTTTCTAAAAATATTAATTATTAGCATAAATACGTGAATCGCATGGGTTCCAAATTAGTTTACTGTCTATCATAAATTTGGTTTTAGTTTAGAAACTAAAAATATTGATCAGATATTATCTTTCGTGCATGACTTTAAGAGACATAATATCATGAATGCAGGTGATAAAGTATTTAGCTTGACTTATGTTGTTGCTTATGCTTTAACTAATAGTCATCATAGCATCGACCATAAGAAAAATGAATATATCGAATTGGACGATGTATTCTCAGAAATAGGATATGTAGAAGAAAAGCAATTTTCAGATATCAGTCCTTTAGATAATTCTTGGGTAATTGATATTGCAAAGAATAAGTCAATTATAGGACAAAAACCTAGAACGAGTTTTAGAGGAAGAACCTTAGAGGTTGGTGAATCTTATAATACCTCTAATAAAGAATTATTTCATAGCATGTCCAGAAGAGTTGATGATTTATGTCAGAAACTGAATCATCTGTAGTCGTTTTAAATACTAATATGCACCCGAATATTTATAAAAAAGGAAAAAAATCTAGAATTTAAGAAATTAAATGAAGGGATAGACCTTAAATCAAGGAAGTACGTCTTCAGTGGTGTTGTAGGAAGTAATAACCTTAACACTATTATTTTTTCAACGAATAATTTTAACCAGATTACAGGAAGATGTTTACTAGGAATCTACAACTTACTGTCCTACTTCGGACTAAGTAAAGATCCCAGTGAAATTTTTTCAAAATCACCTAGTATCTTTAACAGATATTCTACTTCTTTGAGAGGGGAGAGTCATGTGGAAATAGAAATTCTGAGAGACGTAAAAAAGCTCTTAATTTATAACACTTAGTAAAATTAAGTTATACCTTATAGTGATTCGAAATAAAAAAACATGTAAGAGAAAAAGGACATGAGAATGATCTCATGGATTCTTTCCTAATATGATATGCAATGTAATGTCCGTTTTTTTTATAAATATGACTTATAACCTTATAAATAAGTATATGTTCTTATAAATTTTCAGGGGTGAGTGAGTATCACTGAGTTATCCAACCGTGCTCATACTCGTTTGGTGCACTCTTCTAAAATAAATCTTCAGATATTATTTATTTTTAAAATTATCAACATATAACGTAGTTGTCATGAATATGAAAAGTATTGTGAAAATTTCTGATATTCTCATGTTCCACAATCTCTAACATATTAAATTAGTAAAATTTTGAACTAATTATATATATATATATATAATTATATTGTTATTCCTAGTGGACTAACAATGAGATTTACAGAAGGGGGGTTGAATGTAAATCTCAAAATTTTTTCTAGTTTTGAGCAGTTTCAAAGGCTATGTGTTTAAGACAAACAAGTGTATGAATTGCTTTAAGCTAATACAGACAGATATATATTCAAACACTAATGTAAAGAACACAACAGACCTTAAAAACTTTTCTGGTGGATTGTTGTTCCACCAGAGATGGTATTTCAGAAAATCTGTGATTCAAGAAGTTGATCACAGCTGCGTCCTAGTACAAACTAGATAATTTTTCTCTCAAGATTTTTCTAAACAGCTCTGGAAAAATTCTTTTTTTAATTACTAGCTGCTACTTGGTTTATATATTACCAAGTTTACAAGTGAAGACAAAGATAAAAAGTACAATAATAAAATAAGTTCTCCACTTGTTTCTTCTCCATTTTACTCCAGTGTATTGTTGACTATTGCCTCTTTATACTAGAGTAGAACGACTGCTTTTTCTGATGTTCCTGAAATAGGCTACCACATCTCAGTTGTCTCTGTCAACCCATGTGCCTCTGTTTGTAGGTACAACTACCACTTGTCAACTGCTATTTAACAGAACATCCGTTGAAGCCTTCATCCGTTGATGGCTTTATCCGTTGATGTGTTAGCAGTTGAAGCTCTATCTGTTGATGCACTCATCCGTTGAAGGATGTTATCCGTTGAAGCTTTAGAGACATCCGTTGAAGCTTTGTTTCTCATCTGTTGAAGGTCTTTAAGTTATCCGTTGACACCATTTCATTTATACAAAATTACAAGGCATGAAATATTTACAATTGGCCTTCCTATCTGCATATCCTCTAGTAGTCAACATGACTTATAATTTCCCTCAATATTTAAGAATTATATCTCAAATTCAGAGACTGAAATGTGCTACAACACTAGACTTATTTCTAAGTAAAGCTACACCATCAACGGATAGCCAAAATGGTCTTATCCGTTGAGGCTACAAACACTAGATTTTTACTTAAGTGTTTTGTTAAACATATCATCAAACTAATGCACATATATTCCTAACAATCTCCCCCTATTTATGTCTATAAGAATTGTAGACATAAATTCAAGGTTAACTTGATGATAACAAAACACTTAACAAATATATGAACTGAAACTAAGTAGAAATTTAAAAGTGCTGCAAAAGTGTATGTACTAGAAGGTAATTGAAGATTTACAGTATTTCCAAGGGTGCTCCTCTAGCCTGAGCAAATCATCTTTTTCTTCTTTGTTCCCTGGTTTTCTTTCCTAGCCCTTTGTCATTTTCCTCAATTTGGAGTTGGAGTTGTCTGAAGAATTCAGCTTCATCTTCATCACTGATATCCAACTTAGATTGCATTTCTTTGAGAGTTTTATTGCTGGCAATCTTGAGTTGGTCTTCAAGTCTGAAAAATCTTCTGACTCCTTTATCATCTCTGAATTCCATCAACCAATGAGGTGATTTGTGAATTGTAGTTCCCCTTTCTTGAATGAGTAAGGTTCTGGGCAAAGCATTGGGCTCCCTCCAAGTTTTCCTTATGTTGGAAATCTTGTTGAGAATTTCAGTCTTGGCAGTTCTGGTAAAGCCAGAATCCTTTTGTATGGCTGAAAAGACTCTGATCAAGGTAGAGTAGCCTTCATTCAGAATCCTGTAGAGAGGCCATGTTCTTTCCCCAGCTCATTTGTATCTGAACACCAATCTCTCTGGTAGCTGTCTGTAGGCAGTAATTCCCCTTACATCCTCCAGCTCATCCAGATAGAGTTCAATGTCTGAAATTTCTTTTATGTCACAGATGTGAACATAATCATCTTTAGAAATGGGTGGCTTAGGGTTAGGTTTATGTTTTTGAGTGAATTTCTTAGAGTTTAGGGGAGGTGTAGATTTGGATTTTCTTTTCTGTTTCTTTGGTAGTGGAAGAGTGGTTAAAAAAGTAGGCAAATTGATGGTGTCCCAATCAATAGGTTCCTCTTTTGGGATGATTGGTTCACCATGAATGTTTATAGTGGGATCAGCAACAAAGGGTTCATGTATGGAAGGTAAAGATTTAGTTTCTTCAGTGTTGTCTTCACTCCTTCTATGTGCCTTGGCCTTTCTTCTGTTTCCCTTCTGCCATTCCTCTTTTTCCTCCATACTTTCACCAAATATACTCCCAAAAACCTCATCTAAGTTTGCAATCTTGTCTTCACCCCAGACTTCAATTCCTTTCTCATTTTCAACTAGACTTGACTTTAGCTTTTGTTCAAGCTTTGCTTGTGCTCTTTTGTCAGCCTTGAGTTTTTCAGCTTCTTTCTTTAACCTTTTGGTTTCTTCCCTCTTAGCTATTGAGAATTCGGGATGTCCTTGCATCACACATATGCTCTTTCCCTCTTTAAAGATAATAGCCATATTTCTCCTTACTGCCTCATCCATGGTCTCCTTGTGTTTTATGATGCTAGCACCCAAAACTTTGTCTTCATCAGGCTTTGGAAGAGGAAAGTCCACTTCTTCCATTTGAGCAAAGTCTAGAGGGTTCTTTGTGGAGTCCTTGCTGGATCTAGTGTTGGGCTTGAGAACCATAGGTATTAGATTCTTGAAAGAAGTCTCTCCAACCTTATTTCTCCTTTCTGGCTTGTGCTTCATATTGATTGGTTCAACCTTTGTGCTATGTTTCACAGATATTGATTTATCTTGTGTAGAGCCAAACAATTGTTGCATCCTTTCATCAATTCTCTTCCTTTGCTCTTTCACTTGAATTTTAGCTGCTGCTAGCTGGATTAAATCAATTCCATCAGGCTTTCCTTTGATTTGAATGATTGGAGAAGTAGTGATGGCAGGAACTAGCACTTTAGATATTTGGATTTTTGTAGATGGCTCTCCTTCCCCTTCCCTTTTACTCTCCCCCTTTTTGTTATCATCAAGGAGAGGGGTCAAGCCCTGTGCTTTTGCCAGCTGCATAAGTAGATTTGTTTGAGATTGTCGGTTGTGAAGAATGGTGGCCACAGAATCTTCAATAACTTGAACTCTGTCTTCCAATTTGGTCAGCCTCTTTTCAGTATGAGATTCCTTTTTCAATCTCAACAAAATGTCCTGCATTGTACCATAGGGCATGACTGAATCCAACTTTTCAGAATTGTAGGATTTCAAGTCAGCAATATCCTTTCTGAGTTCATCCACACTCAGATTTTATCTTACTTGCTGCAACTTCATGAGATGCAGTGAGTCCAAGTGAGCTGTAAGGATAGCATTTATACCAGCATGAGAAGTTTTCTGAATGGCCTGTTTGATAGTACTGATTTGTTTGACTAAGGAGACATTGAATTGCCCTGTTGTAGACTCCTTTGTTAAGGCCCATTCAGGTAGATTTGGAATAGAACTAGGGCCTTCATCTCCCCCTAAGTTCATGCTTCCATCAGAAGAAACAAAGTCATCATCATCAGAATTTACTCCAAATTATTCAAATGACTCACCAGCTGTTGAAGGCATCTTGTTAATAGCAGCTTTGTCCCTTTGAAGAGATGCTGATGTATGTACTAGATGTAGTGTCTTTTCTGCCTCCACATTGCCCTGTGCAGCCAATAATTGATAGGCTGAAACAGGATGAGTAAAAGTGTCAGCATCCAAGGAAATGTTATCAATAACAGCTTTGTAATGTTGCTGAAATTGTCTTTCCTTTTCAGCATCATTCACAATCATTGACTCACTAGCAATGGCTGGATCCATCCTTATATTCGCTGTACCTGCCTTTCTCTCATTTTCTCTATGTTCTTGCATCAGGGGCTCCCCCTGGCTCACACAACTCACTCCCTCACCTTCACCTACTAAGGTGGTACTCCTCTCACTTACTTTTGCCATGCTGGAAAAATAGCATGCATGTTTGAGCTCTCAATCTCTCCTTTTGCCTGGGAGCAACCCAGCCTCTCACTCAAATTGTCACTCCCTTCCCTCAGTCCTAGAAGTGATTGTACTGTAATCAAGTCTTCTACACTTGGAATTGTTTCAGTTGTGTGTGTAGAAACTATCAACGGATGAGGAATAGCCGTTGAAGGTGAAACTGATGGTATCAACGGATAACTGCTGTTAAACTTATCCGTTGAAGAACAACCACTTGTCAACGGATGAGTGATATCCGTTGAAGAAGGAAAAGAAGTAGAAATTGAAAGTGATATAACTGTTGAATCTGTGTAGATTGATATGAGTTTTGGTGACACAGATCCTTCAATTACATCTGAAAGAATTTGCGGGTGATCCAACAAATCATCTAAAAGATGATGATCACCTGTATTTGAGTGGGGCTCCTCCCTGAGTTGTAAAGAGGGAGAATCAGGAATTGATGGGAATAACATATCCACATCTAGAGATGGTGATGAAGTGTGTGGTGATTGATGTGTGTTAATTGTGAGAGAATGGGGCTGTGACTCCACATTTGTTGGAGCCAAATCAAACTGAGTTTGAGAAGGCATAGATACAGATGGATGTATCTGTGCAATGTGTGCACCCTGTGTAGAAGATTGGGTTCTTGCTCTCTTTCTTCTAATAAAGGCTTTTGTTGGTGAGTGTTTGGCTTTAGTGTCCCTCCCTCGTTTGTTCTGTGTTCCCGGTTGGGAACTATTTTCAATAGTTACATCCTTTTGGGAGGATGCAACTAGGGATATGCTAGTAACCCTTTCAACCACCACAGCTTTTTGAGAAACTGTGGCTTGGCTAGCTTGGGAAGCACTTATCTCTCCTTCCTTATCCTGGGGGTTTCTTTGATGTTCACCCCTCCCCTCACCACTCACACCCTGTTCACTCCCCTCAGGGTTAATGGTAGATGTTACAACTGTTGTCTTTTGAGAAACAACAGAGGTAGTTTTCTTTGTCTTTGATTTTGAAAGTTTAGTTTTGGTGACCTTGGTAGGAATCTGTTGGGGCATTGTCACAGATTCCATGGCCACACTATAAGATAAAGAAATAGAGGGGTTGGAAGAAGTAGGAGTTGTAGAAGCAATTACCTCACTTACCTGAGGTGCATTCATGATTGGTAAATATACCAATGGCACACTGCTGTTGAGATCCATTCTCAATAAATCTGCAAGAACTCTTTTCTCTTGTGCCCAGCACTTGAGTTTATTATTCTCATTGGTTATGACCAAACCTTCAGCAACATGGTTAGCCAATAACATAAAGAATCTAGCATAATAGATGTTATTAGATCTATTAGCTTTGTTACCTAATCTAGTACCCAATTCTAGCATAACATAGTTGCTAAAATTAAAATACCTATCAGAAACAAGCATATAGAGCATATTAACAAGAGATGAAATTATGGCATCAAAATTGCTAATTTTCCCAGAGAAAACCTTGATAAAGGCATCCCCAAGAAAACTCCATTCTTTCCTAAGGCCTTTTCTTTTAATACTCCCTAAACTAGCAGAGTTAAGAGAATAACCTATGGAATCTAACATGCTGGATACATCATTATCAGTGTGTGGTGTCATGGCATTGTTCTCAGGTAATTTAAAACATGCTAGTAAATCATCACAGTTAACACAGTGATTTTTACCTTTGAGGGTGAAGGAGATAGTCATATCTATTGAGTTGAACTCAGCAGTTGTCCAAAGCTCCTCAACTACCTCACAGTAAATCGTTGGGGCTTCCAGCATTGCATAGCTAAGTTTACAGTTTTTGATGAAGTCCATCATTTTGTGATAATCGGAGTGGGCTTCATTCTTTTCTACCAAAGCTATGAAATTGTTCTTCTCATAGATGAACCCAGATTGAGACATAATCTTTACTACTGGTGTCATTGTTGTGAGTAGAAATTGCAGAGAATAACTTGAAGGTTTTGCAGAGAGAAAATGGTAAAAACTTTGAAATTTCAAGAAAGCGTAAAGTAAAAATGAAAAATCAGAAGGGCTTATATACTTTCTCAAATTAAAAAGCATAAATAAAAGATTAAACAATAAATATATGTAAGTGAATTTCAGCCGTTTAAGAATAAACTGTAAGTATTCTAAAAACTACCTTTAAAACAAATACATACAGCTGTATGTATGAGTATCAACGGTTAAGACAATAGAATCAACGGCTGTGAAACACCTGAATCGACTGATGTGATATTTCAACGGATAAAGTAAACTGTCATCCGTTGAAGAGCACTTCAGTTTTATCCGTTGACGGATAAAAAAAAAATTCAGAAATGTATATGTCTTTCAACGGATAATGAACATCCGTTGACAGAACAATTTTGACTTTCAACGGATAGGGAATATCCGTTGATGGAATAATCTGTGTTAAAAAATCAAATTTGTTCTAGCAGCTAATACATTTCAGGCTTCAATACAGATTGCAATAAGGACATGAATTTTAAGAGTAATTAAGCATACCTAGCTCACTTACCAATCTTGTGAATGTTGATTCATCAAGTGGCTTGGTAAATATGTCTGCAATTTGTTGTTCACTTTGAACAAAATGAAGTTCCACTGTACCTTTCATCACTTGTTCCCTAATGAAGTGGTACTTGATATCAATGTGCTTGGTTCTTGAGTGCTGCACTGGATTTTCAGTAATGGCAATGGCACTTGTGTTGTCACAAAATATTGGAATTTTGTCAACAGTCATACCATAGTCAAATAACTGGTTCCTTATCCATAGTATTTGTGCACAGCAACTACCAGCTGCAATGTACTCAGCTTCAGCTGTTGATGTGGAAACAGAATTCTGCTTCTTGCTGAACCATGATACAAGCTTGTTCCCTAGAAATTGACAGGTGCCTGTTGTGCTTTTCCTGTCTATTTTGCAACCTGCATAATCTGCATCTGAGTAGCCAATTAGATCAAAACCAGACTCTCTAGGGTACCAAATTCCTAGATTTGGAGTCCCCTTGAGATATCTGAAAATTCTTTTAATAGCCACTAAGTGAGATTCTTTAGGGTCAGCTTGAAATCTAGCACAGAGACATGTAGAAAATATTATATCAGGTCTACTAGCAGTTAAATATAAAAGTGAGCCAACCATGCCTCTATAACTTGTAATATCCACAGACTTTTCAGCCTTGTTTAATTCAAGTTTAGTGGCAGTGGCCATGAGAGTTTTTGCAGGTGAATAATCCATTAAGTCAAACTTCTTTAAAAGATCATAAATATATTTAGTTTGACTAATGAAAATTCCACCACTAACTTGTTTAACTTGTAACCCAAGAAAGTAAGTTAGCTCTCCCATCATGCTCATTTCATATTTACTTTGCATTAATTTAGCAAACTTTTTACAAAGCTTATCATCTGTAGATCCAAATATAATATCATCTACATAAATTTGTACAAGTATCTTAGAGCCATTAACATTTCTAAAGAAGAGAGTTTTGTCAACAGTACCTCTTGTGAAATGATTATCTAGAAGGAACTTTGACAAAGTCTCATACCAGGCTCTAGGTGCTTGCTTTAGTCCATAGAGTGCTTTCAACAGATAATACACATGGTCTGGAAAATTTTGATCTTCAAAACCTGGAGGTTGGCTTACATAAACTTCTTCCTCCAATTCCCCATTTAGAAATGCACTCTTGACATCCATCTGATAGACTTTGAAATTGGCATTAGCTGCATAGGCTAGAAAGATTCTGATGGCTTCAAGTCTTGCAACTGGAGCAAATGTTTTATCAAAATCTATTCCCTCTTGTTGAGAATAGCCTTTAGCAACCAATCTGGCTTTATTCCTTATGACAATGCCATTTTCATCCATCTTGTTTCTGAATACCCATTTTGTGTCAATGGAATTCTTGTTCTTTGGCTTGGGTACCAGCTTCCAAACTTTGTTTCTCTCAAATTGGTTCAGCTCTTCCTGCATAGCTAATATCCAATCTGGATCCATTAAGGCTTCTTCCACTTTCTTAGGTTCCTCCTGAGATAGAAAACTACTATACAGACATTCATTTTGAGTAGCTCTTCTTGTTTGCACTTTAGATGATGCATCACCAATGATCAGTTCAAAGGGATGATTCTTGGTCCATTTCCTTTGAGGTGGAAGATGTGCTCTAGATGAGGTGGCCTCAGTATTGTCGTGATGTGAGACAGAGTGTTGATCAGTTGAAACTCCCCTTGAGTTGTTGGTCCTTTGCAGGGAACTTGGAGTTCTATCAACTGATGATGTAAATCGATTATCCGTTGATGAACTATGATCAACGGATGCTTCATTATGTACTTCAACGGATGATGCACTATATCTTTCAACGGATACTGCATTGCTTCTTTCAACGGATGCAGAATTCTGACTTTCAACGGATGCAGTATTTTGTGCATTATCCAAGGGCATATCTTGAATCCCTTTTGAAGTGTCATCTCCATAAATCTCCTCTTCACTATCAATGTTTGTGCATAATTATATTGTTATTCCTAGTGGACTAACAATGAGATTTACATAAGGGGGGTTGAATGTAAATCTCAAAACTTTTTCTAGTTTTGAGCAGTTTCAAAGGCTATGTGTTTAAGACAAACAAGTGTATGAATTGCTTTAAGCTAATACAGAAAGATATATATTCAAACACTAATGTAAAGAACACAACAGACCTTAAAAACTTTTCTGGTGGATTGTTGTTCCACCAGAGATGGTATTTCAGAAAATCTGTGATTCAAGAAGTTGATCACAGCTGCGTCCTAGTACAAACTAGATAATTTTTCTCTCAAGATTTTTCTAAACAGCTCTGAAAAAATTCTTTTTTTAATTACTAGCTGCTACTTGGTTTATATATTACCAAGTTTACAAGTGAAGACAAAGATAAAAAGTACAATAATAAAATAAGTTCTCCACTTGTTTCTTCTCCATTTTACTCCAGTGTATTGTTGACTATTGCCTCTTTATACTAGAGTAGAACGACTGCTTTTTCTGATGTTCCTGAAATAGGCTACCACATCTCAGTTGTCTCTGTCAACCCATGTGCCTCTGTTTGTAGGTACAACTACCACTTATCAACTGCTATTTAACAGAACATCCGTTGAAACCTTCATCCGTTGATGACTTTATCCGTTGATGTGTTAACAGTTGAAGCTCTATCCGTTGATGCACTCATCCGTTGAAGGATGTTATCCGTTGAAGCTTTAGAGACATCCGTTGAAGTTTTGTTTCTCATCCGTTGAAGGTCTTTAAGTTATCCGTTGACACCATTTCATTTATATAAAATTACAAGGCATGAAATATTTACAATTGGCCTTCCTATCTGCATATCCTCTAGTAGTCAACATGACTTATAATTTCCCTCAACATTTAAGAATTATATCTCAAATTCAGAGACTGAAATGTGCTACAACACTAGACTTATTTCTAAGTAAAGCTACACCATCAACGGATAGCCAAAATGGTCTTATCCGTTGATGCTACAAACACTAGATTTCTACTTAAGTGTTTTGTTAAACATATCATCAAACTAATGCACATATATTCCTAACATATATATATATATATATATATAGACATTTACTCCGTGGAGAATCATCTTATATGGAGAATCGTGGAGGACCATTATTTTTATTATAGAATCTCAACACAAATTGTAAAATTTTATTTTAAAAAATATATAATTTGATGCTAATCTAGAATAATAAATATAATAAAAAATCTAACAATTAAAATTTGATAAAATTACTTGATTTTAAATTTTATTCTACAGTGAAATAATTTTTAATAATTGTGATTCTGCTATAGAACCGATTTAAACTTTTTTAATAATTTCAAAAAAAATTGTATAACTTCGATTTTTAACTTGATAATTAAAAGTCATAACTGTATATAATAAAAAATATAATAAATTATATATTTTATATTTTTTAACTAATAATTCTCCACGATTCTCTCTTCTATATAAGAGCGTACTCAATGGAATGCTACCTTATATATATATGGGGACTAGATGAAATGTCACTAATGGTTTTCGCAATGGGTAGTCATAATCAAAATTCTCTACAAATATCGATTCGATTTGAATTACGGACGTATGTTCGGGACCCGAGTTTGCCATACCAGGGAGGGCAAGTAGTGTGGGGTCCTGGTGAGCTTGTAATCTAATGATCTAAAGCTATACGATGAACTTTCCAGATCGCACTCGTGACTTGCTCCCTGTTTTATCTTTTATTTCAATAATTTTTGGATTTTTTTTTGTAATGTTTGATAATATATACTATGTTAAATTTACATTTTTGTAAAATTTAAGATATTTGGAATTGCTTAATTAAAGATTGACCCTATTTGTCAATTACCGGTTAGCGGTTTGAATTGACTGTTTTAACTAGCTGATTGAGTAACCTGTTTTGACGTTTAGTTGTTTTGGACAAAACAGTTTGGTAAATAGATTGTTTAATTAGTTTTTTCTATACACGAGCTTAATTAGCTTTTTAAAAATAAGCTTTTTGGAATCAACAACTATTTCAAAAATTAAACTACTAACTAATTTATTTTAAAAAGCTAATTTATTTTAATTCAATATTTTTCGGTGATAAAAAACTGCAAATATATAGGGGCGTTTGGTTCATGATGGAGAAACGGAATGAAATTGAGAAAGGGAAATGAGGAGAAAGTAAAGTAATGATCCGGAATTGTTTTACGTGTTTGGTTCAGATTCGGAAACGGAATGAAAATTTACATCATTTTATTTATTTTTGATTTTTTAAAATTAAGTAATCTCAATATAGTCAAATATATTTATATGGCAACAGTATAATATATTAGCATTATAATAAACAAACATATTTAATTATTCAATAGAACCATTAATTTTTTTAATAAATTAACATATAAATTTATATCAAAATTATTTTTAATTTATATAAACTAAATTATAAATCATTTTAATTTTTAAAATTAATTTTTCATGCTGATCTATTTTTTGGGTCCAAGATTTAAATTATAACTGAAACAAGAATATAAAAATGGGAAATGGAGTTCAAATACCTGGTGAGAGATGAGGAATGTAGTTTAAGGAATTTAGGGTAAATCTACAACTAAAAAAGGGGAAAAAGAATAAATATTTTTACTAAACAAACATCAACAAAGGAAATTAACCTTATTTTTTCCCTTTCCCTTTGTTGAATCTCTCGTACCAAACGTCCCATAAATATATTAATCATTTGTTAGGGGTTCTGAAATTTGTAGATCAAATAATTTGGTAGTAAAATTTAAAATTTGAATTAATATTTCGGGAATACAGAACAAATGAAAACACACACGTGGAGGTGTTTGAATTTTCTTTTTCTTTTCGTCAAGAAATTTATTATATCTATTAAGCAATGATCAGGAGCCACCTTTACTTCACTATTTGCCTCGGTAAGTCTAAGAAAATAATTATTTATCTGTAATATTATATAATTTACGAAACATTTAAAGTTTGGTTAGTTCTTTGTTCACAATTCAGAACCGTTAGATCAAAGTAACAAGAACTTTTAGATTTGGTCTTAAAAATTAGTATAATTTAAAAGATATAAAGTTTGAATTCTGTCATCAACATATTAAAATTATAATTTACAAACAATCGTGCACGGATATAAAACTCGGAAATGGATTGTACTCGGCGGCTCATTTTCAATATCTTAGTAATTCGAATTCTGTCATCAACATATTAAAATTATAATTTACAAACAATCCTTTACGGGTATAAAACTAGGAAATGGATTGTACTCGGCGGCTCATTTTCAATATCTTAGTACTTGACCAGATACTCGCTTAAATCAAATCGATTGACCTTCGATCTCCGAGTACTCTAGTCCGTGTTAATCGATTTTAAGAACACTACAATTATGGAGGAATGAATGATACAAAACAGAATCACAGATATATACATAAACCTTGTGGAATTTAGGTATGTATTATTGCATGGTATTAAATACTTTGTATCAATGTATAATACATGTCTATATCAACTTGCTGTATATCCCACCCACCATTTTTGAAGTCTTTAATACATGTTCATCAATGATGCAAATATCCACTTGTGTATGGCTATGAATTTTTTAGATAAGGACTTTGCCCATAACTCATTTTACTAGACTTAAGCTAAACTAAATCTAAGCTAAACTAAATCCCGTGTATAGGATGTTTGTTAAGTTGCCAGCTCTCGTAAAACCTTAAAGTGTTAGAATATGGACTTAATTGCTATCACGTCTCACTTAAGCTTAGGTCATTGAACTCGAGAAAACGTGTGATTTATGTTACTCGGACTCTTCATTTTACATTCGAGTATCCGTGTCGGACATTCGATACTTGGACATGGAACTCAGACATGGACACTTATTTTAGGCAAAAAACATGTATATTTTTCAAAATCTTGCCCAGTCTGATACTTGGACACGTGTCCATGTCGGACACTTCTAACCGAGTCCGAGTAACATAGCGTGTAACTTGTGAGCGAGCTCTGATGCCATGTTAATATAAAGTTGCCACTCTTTCCAAACCTAAAGATGTTGGTACAGGAACTTTGTTGGATCATATGTATTTAACTTATTAGATGGGGTAAAAACTAGCAAAAAGTTATAATATGGATCTATTTGTTGACTTACTTTTAAGGTCTGTGGATGTGGTAGGTTAGGTTTGGATATTAAGACAAGTTGTGCATCAGAGCTTTACTACTCTTTCTTTGGCATGTACATTGTAAACTTAATGTCTTCTATCTGAGGTTGAGAGTTTTGAGTGTATAAGGTTTTCGTTCTTGAGCCTCCCACTGACAGGATTGTGGACTTTATACGATTGCTTATCGTATAATGGATCAGACTATTTATACATATCTACTGGTTTTTTTGGTTCATTTTCTGGTTGTCGCAGCACAGTCTGAGGACTGTAAGTTATTATGATCTGTAATTCGCCATGTTTGTTTATTGATGGGCTGTAATTGGATATTCTACTTATCTATGTTTGCCTGATTAAGTACTTCAAACTTGAATATTTAGTTCAAATGCACTAACAATTAAGAACTGAGACATAAGCTGCTACTTGGAATATTAAGATTACAGGAAGCTTTTTTTGTCTGTTTTTACTTAATATGGAAGTTACTCACTGAACCAACTGGCAGATATTATTCTTTGAGAATCAACCAGGTATGTAATGGACTAATGGTGCTGTTTATGTTGCAGCTGCTATTCTAGAATCCATCAAGAATCAGTGGAAGAACACACCGCCAAGTTGGGTAGGCTCGGATCCATGTGGAAACAACTGGGAAGGAATTGTTTGCACTGATTCTCGCGTGACATCCATGTATGAACTTGTTTGATTTGCCCTTCAAGTACTAGCTTAATTAAGTTTACTATTTTCATTTTCATGCATTTATTTTATCTTGATGCTCTTTTGGTTTCAGAACATTAGCAAGCACAAACTTGCAAGGTGAGCTGTCAGGAGACATCGCGAATCTTTCTGAACTGAAGATTCTGTAAGTCCTCTATTCAGGAATCCTTTAGTTCTATGGAAGAATCTGGAAGCTGGCTTAGTACTGGTAGAAAATTTGATGTTTAAATCTGATACTTATCCTTCTGATTTAGAGATTTGTCATACAATAAGGAATTGAGCGGACCTCTTCCTTCAACAATTGGAAAACTGAAGAATCTGAAAAACTTGTAAGCATTTTATTTATTGGTAGACAATTGTTGCTAACTTTTGATTGTTTCAAGTTCCTCAACTTCTCGAGGTTTTGTAACAGAATTTTGGTTGGCTGCGGTTTCACTGGCCTGATACCGGATTCCATTGGGTCTATGCAGGAGCTGGTTTATTTGTAAGGACACATTTTAGTTTTTAACTGCAGTTTCTTCTTCTGGTATACTAATTTGACATTGAAGTCTGAATACTGCATTACTTCTTTAAAACCACGGACAGAAATGAGAAATTAGCCGCCTTTCAAAATTTGTGCTTGTTCAACTCCTTGCACATGATCTTCTATAGTAAAATTTTATACCACTGCACAGATGTGATCTGCACACACATATCATCTCAGAGAAGGATTTTAAAAGTTTCTGCTAAACTGCACGTCTGCGCACCCCATATTTTGCAGGTCTTTAAATCTGAACAGCTTCAATGGGCATATACCAGCTTCTATAGGAAATCTGTCAAAGCTTTATTGGTTGGATCTAGCAGATAATAAACTCAGTGGAGAAATACCGGTCTCCAGTGAGAGCAGGCCTGGTCTTGATTTGCTGGTTCATGCAAAACATTTGTATGTTTTATTTTTGCTCTCTTACTTTGTTGTTCATTCATTTAGAAATAATTGTTCAATTTGCCATTAATGCTTGTCAACCATTTGCAGCCACTTTGGGAAAAACCAGCTATCAGGTGTCATACCACCGAAGCTCTTCAGCTCAGAAATGAGCTTGATACATGTGTATGTTCCGAGCAATTTTCTCTCTAAATCATGTATAGTATGACATTATTTCTTCTTCTTTTTTTATTTTCAGACTCTTTTAGGAAGTTGCAGACTGATCCCCTTTTGCCTCTCGAATTATCTAATACAGCTTTCTAAAATATTAAAATTTATAAAATTACCCACCTGTTCTTGATTATATCGTCTATGAATGAGAAGAATCGTAAACTAAATACATGTCAAACACGAGTATGATAATGACAGTGTTCATATTAGGTAGATAAACTAATCTATTAAGCACTCTCTCTGGGCATAACTTTCCTTAAACTGTCACTTGTAAGAAATAGTAAGAAGAACTAAAGTTCTTACAGTTTTGCTCTTGAATCTAAGCAGGCTTTTTGAAAGTAACCAGCTCACCGGAAGTATTCCTTCTACTCTAGGACTAGTCAGCACCTTGGAAGTGGTGTGAGTACCTTGTCATATACTTGATTGGAATCTTACGTTCTTTTTTTCCCTATGAACTTTGGTCGATATGTTGAAAGATGCTGTCACTATTTATTGCAGACGCCTGGACAGGAATTCTCTGAGTGGAAGCATTCCTTCAAATATCAGTAACCTTACCACAGTCAATGAGCTGTAAGTAGAGAGAAATCGTAAAACCTCATCAGTAAAACATTAACTCATATCCATCTATGTTTAAATTTTTTCTAATTCATCACTGACAAAATGTTTGATTTATTTCACAGGCACTTGTCTAACAATAGATTGACTGGCCCCTTGCCTGACCTTAGTGAAATAAGTTCTCTTACTTATCTGTAAGTGACGAATACATCAATAATAGTATATAAGCACATTTCAACCACCACTGCTATTTGGGAGAATGATTTAGCACAAAAGTAGGTGTAAGTGTAGAAATGCAACACTTAAAAGATAGTTGGGCATACAATGTGTCAGTAATTAAGGGGTATTATTCCTTCTCATTGCAGGGATCTAAGCAACAACTCGTTTACAGCGTCCGATGTTCCTCCTTGGTTTACAACATTACAGTCTTTGACCACATTGTAAGACTCTCTCTATTCTGTGTACAATTAGGTAGTTAACCAATGTCCTGTAATGGATACAAGAAGTTCTGAGCTTCATCCTGTAATCCGTAGCATTTATACTATACGACAACAAATATAACTAATGACTGGAATCAGTTACACCACTAAAAAATAACAGATTTGAAATTATTTGAACCACAACACGCTATATATTAAATTTACGGGTTATCTGACTATCAGTGTAGCCCTACGCTGCATTACTCATTACTGACTAAAGGCCTTGGCATCAAGAATCTGTTGGATACAATTATATCTTCCTCGCGTATTATTACAGAAAAACTACTCGGCTCTACCTCTACCTCTTCCATTTTTTGATGGTCTGTATATAAATAACCAGTTTTCAATGACAGAATGATGGAACGGACAGAACTTCAAGGAGAAGTACCAGTTGCACTTTTCAGTGCTCCTCAACTACAGACTGTGTGAGTAAGCTAATAAATTTGGACTTTATTGAAAATCTATTCTATGTATTGAGTTTGACTAAGGGAAAGAATTCAGCATTTGAAATTTTATCACAATAATGTGACAGAATATTAAGGCACAACCAGCTTAACGGAACCTTGGATCTTGGAACCAGCTATAGCAGTAATCTTAAACTTGTCGATCTGCAGAGCAATTCAATATCTGAAATAAAACAAAGACCTGGACACGATAATAATCTAGTGTAAGATTTTCCTCTCATTTATCTGTCCTTGATATTTTGTTAGTTTATTATATTCCTTTACAATGGTTCTTTAAAGAGACAAAGAATTCCTGCAGACTTTTTGTCGTCGGCTTATTAATTTTTTTTATTCAATACTATGTTCTGCAGGCTTGTCGGTAACCCAGTTTGTGAGGAATCAGGAGCAACTGGAATCTACTGTAGCATTCCTCAACCTAATGCGCAGTATACAACACCATTTATCGATTGTACGCCTACATCCTGTCAAGCTGATCAAATTTCAAGCCCACACTGTCAATGTGCATATCCATACATGGGTACCCTATATTTCAGAGCTCCTTCTTTCTCAGACCTAGGAAATGCAACCATGTATGAATCTTTGCAGAACACTATGTTGCGCGTTCTTCAGACAAATCAGGTTCCTGTGGATTCCATTTCGCTGAAAAATCCAACTAAAAATTTAGACGATTACCTTGTACTGAGGCTGGAAGTTTTCCCATCTGGCTTAGATCGTTTCAACAGAACAGGAATTTCTAGGACTGGATTCATGCTTAGCAACCAAACTTTTAAACCCCCTCACGGGTTTGGACCATTTTACTTTAGTGCTGATGCATATAAGTACTTCCCTGGTAAGTGGTAATGCAGCATTTCTCATACATATATGCAACTTTCACATTTAAATAATGGTATTTTAGTACTTAAATGTATATTTGAGAATGCTTATGTATTTTATATTTCAGGTAAATCTTCTACAGACTCTAAGAAGTCAGTAAGTACAGGCATTTTGATTGGAGCAGCGCTTGGTGGTTCTGTCGTTCTGCTTTTATTAATCTTTGCAGGAGTTTATGCTTACCGTCAAAAGAGAAGAGCTGAAAGAGCCGACAAAAAGAACAATCCATTTGGTAATCGTGGCAATCTTTAACATCTTATTGACTCTTCTATCATTTGTGTTAATCCTGGTACATCTGAAGATTCACTCAAGTAATGTTCTGATAATTTTCAGCATCTTGGGACTCCAATAAATCCAGTGGTGGTGTTCCTCCTCAGTTAAAAGGAGCAAGAAATTTCTCGTATGAAGAGCTTAAGAAAAGCACAAACAACTTTTCTGAAGCCAATAATATTGGCTCCGGTGGTTATGGAATGGTAAGGAACTCGATAATCTCTGCGTGAAAATATTTATTTAAATAATCATGAACCTTCTTTTTAATTGTCAAAAATCACGCAATCTCACTTCTCTTAGAGTCTTAGTTATCTACCTGCAGTTCTAAAAATCCAATGTAGCAGTTACATTTGAGTCCATGGCATCATTTGTTAAAGGCACTTATGATGTCAAAATATGTTTCAAGTGACTATATTTTGTTTCTGTTTCTCACTCAGAAGTTGAGCTGTATCATGAAGACTACAAATTAGTCACTCATATTACTAGATGGCATTCCTAAAACTAAAGAAATGTTCTGCAATTCTGAAATTGCATTATCTTTTGTAGGTTTACAGAGGACTTCTTCCCGGTGGGCTACTTGTTGCAATAAAAAGAGCTCAACAAGGATCTACTCAGGGTGGCCTTGAATTTAAGACGGAGATTGAGCTTCTTTCAAGGGTTCATCACAAGAATGTTGTCAGCCTCGTGGGATTCTGTTTTGAGCAAAGTGAACAAATGCTGATCTACGAGTTCATCCCTAATGGAACTTTAAAGGAAAGTCTTTCAGGTATGCGTTTCCTCCATTGTTTGTCTATGAAAATACAGATTCGGTACTAAATAGAGAGGTTTCATGATGGAGAATCTAATGTAAAAAATATTCGTGGAAGCTGTTGATGAAGTGCTAAATAGATTCCTGACTTCGGCTAAAAGACTAAACAGGCATATTCTTTAACAAAATATTTCAAATTCCTTAACGACGGATAGATCTTTCAATAGATTAACTAAAATTGTTACTTTCTGTATTAAGATCATTTCGACATGTACAGATAACCTAACTTCAAAAGACAGATAAACTTAGCAACAAATGAAACTAACATTTTTTGCAGGAAAGTCTGGCATCAGGTTAGATTGGACACGACGACTCAGAATAGCACTTGGAACAGCTAGAGGTTTGCAATATCTCCATGACCTTGCCGACCCTCCCATCATACACAGGGACATCAAAACCAACAATATTTTACTTGACGGAAGCTTAAATGCTAAAGTCGCTGATTTTGGACTCTCCAAGCTAATGAGTGACGCAGAAAAAGGTCATGTAACAACTCAAGTCAAAGGGACAATGGTACAATAACGCTTCTTTGTTAAACGTATTTTGTCCTGAACTTCACTATTAGTTTATAATCGATGATTCAAACTTGTAGAGATAATATATCAGCATAATTTTTGAAAAGCAAGGACTGCAATTTATCTGCTCATTTCAAATTAAGTCTGACAATTCCATATATTGGTTGTAGGGCTATTTGGATCCTGAATACTACATGACTCAACAGTTGACCGAGAAGAGTGATGTTTACAGCTATGGAGTGGTACTACTAGAACTGTTGACTGCAAAAAGCCCGATTGAGAAGGGGAAATATATCGTAAGAGAAGTGAAACAAGCAATGGACAAGACAAAAGATTTGTACAACCTTTCTGAAGTGATCGATCCTGCAATTGCCTTCGGACATGAACTTAAAGGTTTGGAGAGGTTTGTGGAGCTAGCACTAAATTGTGTGGAAGAAGTAGGAGCCAACAGGCCAGACATGAGCGATGCTGTTAAAGAACTCGAGAGCATCATGAAGTTTGCTGGTATAAACCCGAATGCTGAATCAGCATCAACTTCAGCAAGTTATGAAGGTGTCGAAAAAGGTGACAAGAATCTGTACAGCAATGAGAGTCTCTTTACATATAGCGGTTCTCATCTCAGTTCAAATTTAGAGCCCAAGTAAGACGTCTGTCCGTGCTTTAGTTACTGTAATTATGTAAGATTTTTATGTGTGTGCATGAATCAACAGATAGTGAGAAACCTGAAGTACACTTTAGCATTTGTTACTTGTTGTAGAGTGATTTGAAGGTGAGTATTCAAATGCAATTTATGCGAGAGTTTATTGCTTTTGTATGCCTAAAATGAAAAAAATACCTCAGGGGATTCCAATACTTTGCATTCAATATATCTTACAAAACAGAAAGACTAATAGTTGAAGCCAAATTGTAGTTTATAGAACATAAAAGTTACCTAAACTTGTCTTGCTATGGATGACAAGAACATAATCGAATATCTGCATTCTGTCCCTCATCGCGTGCTAATTACCAGTGCAGTGCAAATTCAAATCTGCTACTCCTGCATATCCTGATTTTGTTTTGAGAAGATCTATTTTGTTACTTGGTGATCAAAATCTACATAACAATCATAACCTGAGTCCTTGAAGCATTCTGTTAATTAATATCGAGTCCCAGAACATGGTCTTACACAAGCCAAGAAATAGTCTCCAGTTTCATATTAAGATCAACTTCAAATGGATGCTCAGAATTTGAATACTCAAGTCTGGTTAACGTTATATTACAACTGCGCTAAATAGGTAAAATTTCATAAAATCTGTAGATGAATTTTTATGATAGAATTACATATCGATGAAAACTCTTTTTCTTGGGGCAGATACAGACATAAACTAATAAAAGGTTCAAGCTTTCTGCAGAAGGAAGCCTTTCTCCTTGAGACTCTCCACTGTTTCCTTAATAGCATCCTCAAGTGGCGTAAAGACTAGTCCCAAATTAATCAATTTCTTCGCAGCATCTTTGCAAGAGACTAATCCGGGCTGTGTTTCCTCTGTAAACCTGTATATAGTTCAGTGTAGAGAATGCATCAATAGAACTGAGCAAAATGATCAAACAGATGGACATAACCAAAAGCCTAACTAAAGTTCAAACTATTTGAAGTTCTTGAAATAGAAAAAAGCATCCAAGAATAGCTTTTCTACTAGTGCATAAAAGGCATTATTGTTACACTCCCGCAAAAACTTCTTACATTTCATTATCATTTGAAATAAGTTTATATTCTGCCATCACTAGCCTGGCATTTTAGATATCTCAGAGTCTTGTAAAAATAAAGAAAGATGCCTATGAGCACACTTCACATATGCTTTTTCCACAAAAGTTTAGTGGGACGCCAGACTAACATTTAACCGTAAAGCTTAGTCTCAACAAAGAGTCCTGTTGAGTAGTGCAGCACGTATCGTCCACTGATACAATTATAGATGACTTATATGGAGCATAGATTTGAGGGTCTCCTCAATTACAGAAAGAAAAACTTATCGGTTGCATAAAATTGCAAGTGACATCTAACTGTTTCTACTACAAGTCATTCTACTTAATCATCACATCTATTCTAAGAAAGCATTTTTTCCAATTATTTTCCTCCACTTGTTAAAGTTTCAACTTCTAGTCTGCGCCTTTTACACTTCCATCCATTGACACTTTAAATAGGGAGAGTTGCTTGACACCGACTTATGGACCAAATGTTTCAGGAAATGGTACTGCATTATTATAAGGGAAGAGGCAAGCTGAGTATGGTTTTCTACAGCAAAGATGTATGATTATACATTCGTTAGATTGTGAATGATTAGACGCGTCTTTCTCATTGCTGTGGCAGTCTAGTGCTGGAGAAGGAACATTACTTAATAAGTCACTATACATGATGAAGCTACTAGTTGATTAGACTATTATGTTCTACAATCTACATTATCCCCTGAATTAGTACGACTATAGTATGCAGTATTAGAGATTACGTATCTGCTCTATGATAATTACTATAGTATGAATTTTCTATAAGAACTGATGTAAACTACTAGATACAGACCTGTGAACCGGAAACTCAGGATAGAGCTTGGAAACCATGTCAGCAAAATCGCGAAACTGATAAATGCCATTAGTGCAAAGGTATCTACCAGCAGCATCAGGGGTTTCATAGAGTAGTACTTGTGCCCTTGCAACATCTCTAACATGAACAGCCCCTAACCAGTGATATTCTTGAGTATCCGTCGATCCTTCCAAAAGCTGTTTAAGTACAGCGCAGCTTGCGTTTAAACCAGGTTGCAAAAGTGGCCCAAGACAGGTAGCTGGATGTATTGCCACAACATCAAGCTCGTTTCCTGCAGCAAATTCAAATGCAGCTTTTTCTGCCAGTGTTTTCGACACTGGATACCACTTCTGTACAAACCGTAAATTTCACAATTAAGAAAAAAAAACTTAAATGCTTGCATTATTGACATTGCTTAGCAGTTGGCATCAGCCTATGCAAATGAATCATTTGAACAAGAACTAGTTATAGGTTTAATCAAATCCAGATTTTATTAGTAGTACCAATTACATTTATAACATGAAAGACTACAAATAAGCATTTACAGAAGAACCACGTTTAATATTCGATAGACAAATAATCTCGTCAAATGAACGTAGACAGTATGATTTTAATCTCGATAAATGAATAAACTTATCCGATTCCGAGAGTATTCATGACAGAGGCCAACTGTACATAGAAATCGTCTTTATCTCAATCCCCAACTAATTTCCAATCAAGAATGTAGGCATATCTTGCTGTTGGTCCCAAGAAATAAATGCTAGTATTAAATAAGACAACAACACAACATCATATTCATCACTAACAATAAAAACTTAAAAAGTCTACCAGTCTACCAGTTAGTCATATAAGTGAATATTCCACTGACAGTTGGGTATTCATCGTTTTAGTCAATTTTTCAGAAATTGGTCATTTTTGCTAATTTTATATAAAAATATGATAAATTTATCGTTCACAACTCGAGTAACGTATCTGAAACATATGAACATTTTTATCCTAACCGTAGACCGATAAACCTCCGATAAATCATTATAATTTGGTTTGCGGAAAAAAATTATTGACCGAAAAAAGGCGAAAAAAATACCTGATGAGACATGCAGTACTTAAGATCAGTCCAAGAAGCCTCATCAACAACCTTACCACTCCTCCACCCCGGATTCGGAACCATCGCCGATATCGAAGAAGTGATCACCACGCGCCTCACATTAAACCTCTTAGCAGCCTCAACAACATTCAAAGTCCCATGCACGGCGGGCTCCACTAGCTCCTTCTTCGGGTCCACCGGGTCCTCCAACGTGCATGGCGATGCTACGTGAAACACGCCAATGCATCCTTCTACGGCCTTCGATATCGCGGTTGCGTCGAGAAGATTGGCCTCGTGGATGATCACGGTAGCGCGTGAGGTGGTGGCGAGTGTGGTGAGGTGTGTGGCGTTTGAGCCGGGGAAAATGGTTGCATGGATGGTGGTGTAGTTGGATTCTAGTAGGGTTCGGACTAGCCATGATCCGATGAAGCCGTTGGCTCCGGTGACGCAAACTGGATCGGATTTCGGGTTTCGAGTCGGACCAGCCATGGCTTTGATGTTTTTTTGGTGAGAAGTGGAGTGAGTTGGCGAGTGAGGATGATCTACAAGACAAGGAGGATATCATTTGTAATGATAGACTGATAGTTGACTTTATCTATTTCTTGATCCAGATTCGCGGGGATCGTTTTTTATATCTGATAACCCTAAAGAGGGAAGACACACAGATATATAATAAACAATTATATACATGATTATATCCAAATATCAGCATATTTCATTTAAATGTCTACAACCTCATAACAATACTCATATTGTGATCTGTTCCATAAACATTCTACTAATATCATAATTTAGCAATCATAAATTCAGAATAATACCTTATAAGTATCCTAGATCACCTATGGCTGTCAACCTGTCTTGGCTCTCCTTCCCTTCTCGCTTCCTTGCTTTGGGATATAGCCTGACCTTGGGATCGCCTGGGATATCCTCTAAAATACTTAATAAAATATTATATATGTCTTAACAATTACTAAACATAGACATAGTATAATATTTACTTCGATCTCACAATATTTTCTTGTATAGAGATTGTAGAGAGAAAGGTTTAGCTACTCATAGAAAATTTATAAACAACTATTTCCATTGATGAAAATTTTTGATATCTCTTAATGATTTACAAGATGGCTTTTATAGAGTTTTTCAATCTCTGTTGATTCTACTAATTTCTATTTCTAAGATTCCCTTTTAATTTCCTCCGTTCTTTTTCTTTCCTCTTTTTCAAAAGCTGAATCCACTTTCTGTAATTTGTCTGCCATTCCACCTTCTTTTTGACTTTAGAAATAAAATTTCTGGTAAATGTCCTTGTCTTTTCTGCTGCTGTCTTTTTCTTCTAGTAACCTTTCTTCTTTGTTGCTGCTGTCTTTTTCTTTTTCCTGAAAATTATTATTATTATTATTATTATTATTATTATTATTTTTTTTTTTTTTTTTATTTTTTACAGTCACCAATATAATTTGGGCCGTAGCGTCATTTGTAATATGTTTTCAGTCACCAATTCTTATTGGGCCGAAATATCATTTGTAATATGCTTTCAGTCACCAATTCTCATTGGGCCGAAATATCATTTGTAATATCCATAGGTCACCAATTCTTATTGGGCCTATCAATTCATCGTTATTATTACATTGTTAGGTCACCAAATTCTATTGGGCCTAACTTTCATCAAATAGTATTACATTGTATTATATGGTTAGGTCACCCTTTCAGGGCCTAACAAATATTTATGCAAAGGGATCAGAACATCCTTCTTCTTTTGTTGCTATATTCTTTAGAGTTGCCACTGGTCTCCGTCTTTGGCCTGATAATAAATTCTGATAAATTTCCTTTGTCTTCTGAGCATGATTGTGCTTTAAATCTGATAATCTTGCATGCATTTCGTTCAAAGCTGTAGTATCCCTGCTAATTATATCATTATTATAATAAATGGTTAGTATTTCTTCTGCTAATCCACCTTTACTTGTGCCAATGACACATGCCTTTCCTCCTCGTATCATATCTTCAAGTTTAGACTTCAATGTTGCTATGCCGATTGCTCTTTTGTTACACAACCAGTCGCCAAATTGCTCTATTGTACATGCCATGTCCGTCTTTAGGCTAGTATTTTCACCTTCTATAGTAGTATTCCTGCCATACTTAAATATTTGACAGAGTAATATGGGTTTTCCTGTTAAGTCAGTACAGGCATCAAAAACCTGTATACCATAAATTCCTCCTGGTCCGTATGAATTCATGTAAGATTGAAGGCTTTGTGTTATAGTTGATGGTAGTTGTGCTATACTTGATAAGGTTTCATCTACCATTATTTTGTCAATAAATCCTAAGAGTAATAGGTTTTTTACTACAGTTGAATCTGCGTTTTCCCTACAGATATACCTTGGGTATTTTCCAAATTTCCCATTTCTCAGGATTGTAGTATTGGTTTTATAATCATAGTACTTTTGTATTTTTTCAAAGGACTCGGTATATTCTTTGGTAAAGGTTACACGATCTTTTAGGGTAATGGTGTTGATAGTATTTTCTGGTATGGTTATTGTTTTGATAGTAGGAGTATTGGCTAATCTTGATACAAAGGTTTCTGGGGTTTTTTGTAGGTTGTTTAATATTCTGAGTTTTCCTTCTAAAGTAGTAGTGAGTTGGCTGATTTCCTCGTTAATAAAGTTTATCTGGTCATTCTTTTCCTTTATCTTCTGAATTACTTCTCCCACCTGTATCATAATACTGCTAATACTTTCCATTTTCCCTGCTAAGATAGTCTGCAAGAATATTTTTAGTACCTGATATGTTTTTTACAATAAAATCATAATAACTAAAAAATGCTTGCCAATTTCTTCTTTTATTTAATTCTGGTAAAGGGTCAATTTTATTGAATATAAATGATCTTACTTGAGTATTATCTGTTCTAACAACAAATTTTACAGGTAGTAAATGATAATGAAATCTTTTAATCCCTAATTTTACAGCTAATAGTTCCTTTTCATTAATATGATAATTCTTTTCATTGGGTTTCCATGTTCCAGCTGCATATCCACATATTAAAGGGTTTTCTTTATCAATATCATCTTTTTCAAAAGCTACTAATACTGCTCCCCATCCTATATCACTAGCATCTGTAAATAGTTCTAACTGATCACTATCTTTGGGTAATCGTAGTTTATGTAAATTTTCTACCTTTGTTTTTAATGCTCTTATTGCATTTGTATGATCTTCCTTCCACTCAAAAGTTTTATTTTTCTTTATTAAATCTTGTAGTGGTTTTCTTAATTTTGGTAAATCTTTTATATAATCTGAAGCGTAATTTACTATTCCTAAGAATTGTTGTACTTCTTTTTTATTTTCTAAAATTTCTTTAAAATTCTTTATTTTTGTTGATATATGTTCTTGTAATTGAATTCCTTCAGAGTCTATAATATATCCTAAATATTCTATTTTGTGTTTAAATATTTCTGATTTCTTTTCTGATAATAATATTCCATGTTTTCTAATAGTCTGAATAAATATATCTAGATGTTTTGAATGATCTGTTAAATTATCACTAAATATTAATATATCATCTATATATACTAGAATAAAATCATTCATTTCTCTAAATATTTTATCCATTCTTCTTTGGAATATTTGTGGAGCTGTTCTTAATCCAAATGGTAGTACTATCCATTCATAATGTCCTTGTGGAACGCTAAATGCTGTTAAACATCTAGATTCCTTAGTTAATTTTATTTGCCAGTATCCACTTTTACAATCAAATTTACTAAACCATTTTTTATTACTTGTTTGGTTGATTAAATTTCTTTTATATGGTAAAAAATATCCATCAAATATAGTCTTTTTATTTAGTTCCCGATAGTCTATTACCATTCTAGCTTTTCCTCTTTTTACTTCATTATGATTTCTTACTAAAAACGCTGGGCTACTATGCGGACTTTTACTTTCTTGTATTAGTCCTAAGTCTAATAATTCTTTTATTTGAACTCCTAACTCCTTTTGATCTGTTGGACTATATCTTATTGGTCTGTTTCTAATTATATCATTAGGGTTTATTAGTTTTATTTCAGCATATATTTTTTCTTTTTCCCATAACTTCATTGGATGTTCTCCAAAATTTATCTTTAAGGCCTTTAAATATTTTTGTTTTAATAGTTCTAAATTTATTTTTCTTTCTGCTTTAATTTTACTTATTTCTATTGATTTTACAGGTATTATTCTTTTTAATACTATCCATTTTTCGCAAGGTGTTAACAAACTTATCCTATCTTGTTTTATTATTTGAGTTTTAAAAGAATCTAAAAAGTTATTTCCTAGTAACATTTGTTGTTTCATATTATTTTCTTGGTATATTATAGGTAACCTAAATCTTATTTTTCCTAATATAAATCTTACATTTTCTGCTATTATATCTATCTCTTTTTTATGGTTATTGAATCCTGTTACTATTATTCTATTTTTTGTATGCTTCCATTTGTGTTGAGTAAATACTTCTTCTTTAGCTAAACAAATATCTGCTCCACTATCTATAAATATCTTTTGTTTTATATATTTCGTAGGTTTATATTCTACCTGTGCTTCAATATATATAGCTACCATTTTATTCTATTCAGTAGTTAAACTTTCATTATTACTATCATTTTCATTTATATAATTTATTTCTTCTGGTTCTGTTTCACTTATATAGAATACTTCTTCATCATACCAATTATTATTATCTTCTCTTATGTATTCTAGTTTCATTATTAATTCGGTGGTATCTATGTATTTTACTCCTTTTTGCTGTAATTTAGGACACTTATTTGCATAATGTCCCTTTTCATTACAATTCCAACATTTACAATCTGCTATTTTTGTTTTATTTCTTTTTCTAAACTTTCTCTTATATCTAAATCTCTTTCTATTTTCAGGAGTATTTCTATATTTTTTAAATTTTCTTCTTTTAAATCTTCGATTAAATGGTTTATAAGGTCTATAGGTTTTATTTTGTTTTCTATAATATTCATTTTGATTATTATAATCTAGTTTCCTATATTTCCTATACTTCTTTCTAGTTTTATAATTTTGATTATCACATCCAAATATTAATTTTTTCTCCGTAAAATTACAGATTTCTCTTAATCCTTGTTTTTTATCCTTTTTAATTTTCTGTTGAATTCTATATTCTTCACATTTTCGAGTTAAATATACTCTTAATAATCTAATTCTTTCTCCTAATGTATTTTCTTTAGGTTCTAGATTATTATATTCTTTAGTTATTTCGGTATTATAAGGTGAAGGTAGATGATCATAATACAGTTGTTGATATACTAAGCTTTCATTAGGTAAAAACTTAGCTTCATAAAAGAATTTAGTAAAACTTATAGTATATTCTGGTAATTTACTAATCCTACAACATTTCATATTATTTAGATACATTGTTATTTCTAATTTTCTTTCTACTGCTATATTTTCTTGAGCTACAAACCATCTTTCTCCTAGAAATTCTCTTTTTAATAATATATCAAATGCGTTTAACGTATCTTTCCAGCTTCTAGCATACGTTCTTACTTGTCCCTTTAATTCATAAATAATATTTTCTAACCAAAATGCTGCTTTTCCTATAATTGTTTTTGATATTAGTTCAAAAACATAATCCAGATCTTCTATATTTTTTGAATTCATTAAGGCTATATACATCCCTAAATTCCAGTCTTTTATTCTTCTACCTATTTCTTGATCGTCGTAGACATTATCTAAATCTAGAAAATATCCATTTATATTTATTCCTTGGTGTATTGATCCTATGAAATCTTGTACTTCATTTTGTTGTCCTATAGGTATATTTCCTGGCATTTTAATATTATTTTTAGTTATTATATGATCTTCTATTTCTTCTTCTGGGTATGCATCGTTATCCATTATATTATCTGATTCGGTTTCATAATTTGTTTGTTTATGTGAAGTTTCTCTTTCTTCTATATCACTTTCATCGCTTTTCTCTTCATTTGTTATTATTGCATTTACGGTTTTTCCGAGGGCTTCTAATATTTCTTTATTTTCTTTTATTACTATTTCCTTTTCCTCATTATCTGATTCCTCTAAGTAAATTAATCCTTCTTCTCCTAGATTACTATCTGATGTACTTGTATTACTGCTCTCATCTTGTTCTTTGTTCGTTTCTGGATTACTATCGTCAGACTTAATAATTTCCTTTCCTTTTAATTCTATTTTTAATTGATTAATCTCATTTTTTAAATTATCTATTTCTTTTAATACACTTATTACTTCTAACTTTGTTTCTTTTAATTCTTTCTTTTGGGTTTTATATTTTTTTTATAAAATTTATATTTATTTAACCATTCTATATTAGTTTTAGTTTTTAATTTAGCATTTTCTTTTCTTAATTCTTTTAGTTCATCTTCTCTTATTTCTTGTTTTATAGGTTCATATTTTTGTCTTTCTTTTTCCAGTAACTCTTTTCCATGTTTTTTAAGAAATGTTATAGCACTATGTTCTGTTATAGACATTTTCCTAAAATTTTCCTGATTTATGAAGCTCTGCTAAACCATTTATTGTTCTTTTAACGCCTATAGTTATTTTCGGTTTTGCTTTGCTTATATCCATTAATATAGGTTCTTTAGTTCTTCCTATTACTGTTATAGGTACTAGTTCTGGTTCTTCTGTTTCATCTTTAATTACTTTCTTTTCTTTATTTTGTTCTAAACTATTTTGTATAATGGTTAATTTATCTAATATTTGTTTAAAGATTGGGATTTCTGATATATTCCATAACGCTGTTATTTCTTCCTTAATTATCTTTCTACTAATTTCTTGATTTTCTTCCATCTTTTTTAATATAGCGTTTAAACTTTCCTTTATAAATATTTCGTTCCAAATATCTTTTATTTGGTTTTCAGTATTATTCATATTTATAGGCTCGTTTTCTCCATTCTCCTTTAATTATCCATATTTTTCTTTTCTTACCTTTTATTTTCTCTAATTCTTTTATTTCTTCCTCTAGTTTTTCTTTTTCTTTTAAGTATTGTAGTTCTTTTTTCTGAGACATAATTAATGTTTCTTTTATTATCCTATTAATAGTTTCTATTTCATCTTTCTTTTCATTTATTTCCTTTTCAGGGTTCATATTCTGTCTATAAATCTTAATTTATTCTGATCATTTATTTCTATTCCTTCATTGGTTATATTATATTTTATTTCATTTAAGAAATCCATTCCTAATAATAGTTGATAACTAACGTTATTTTCTATTACTCCTAGGCTTATATTATATTCTAAGTCTAAAATTTTTAATCTCAATTTTATACTTTTTGTTATTATTGTTTCTCTCGAGCTATTTGGTTCAGTTATTATTTGAGGTTCTATTTCCTCACATTTGTTTGAGTCAACTTCAGTTATATGTATTTGACTTTTTGTTGCTCCGGTATTTATTTCTGTTATAACTTCTTTGGCAAATATTCCATTAAATATTATTGTTTTTATTCTTAATTTATCTGATTCGTAACACGGTAATTTTATTAAATCTAATTTTCTACTGGTCATACTCATTGATCTAACTAAATTTATAGGGTTGTGTTCTCTTCTAAAACTTAATCTAGATCCTTCTAATATTGGTTTAATTCTTTGTGTTGGAATTATTTGTCTATTACTAAAGTCTATTGTAAATTCTTCTGGGATTGTTATTTGAGATTCTTCTTTATGTTCAATTTTTTCTAATATATCATTATATAATTTTGGTACTATTATTCCTAATTCCGTTTGTTTCTTTACATGATGGTTTCCAGTCATAGCATATACTATTTTAGTTTCTATACTAATTACCTTACTTCCCTTTTGCATTTTTATTCCATCTAATTTATAATATAATGTTAAAGATCTTTCTTTATTTTCATCTCTTAATGATATGCTGAAATCAGGTTGTATTATAAATTTTAATTTCTGATATATTAAGTTTCCTTTTACTACTGCTATTAATGAATCTTGTATATTTCCTATTATTCTATCGTCTAGTACATATATTTGTATGGGAGTATCAATATTTTTCTGAAAATATGCTTTTATTGTAAATTCTATTGCTCCAAAATAAATATTTTTTAGTTTATTTGCTTCTTTTTGTTTTAATTTAGACAGTTCTTTTTTTATCAAACCATCTGTTATTAAATTTATTTTTGCTTTTCCATTTATTGTATCTATGTCTATTATATTTTCATGTTTTTGAGCTATATATCTAACTTCTTTATTTCTTTCAAAATATGATGTTTTGAATATCTTTTTTATTGTTAGTTCTTCTGTTTCACCTTGGATTTGATTATATATATCTGGTTTAAAACTTAGAGTTTGTGATGTTCCTTCTTCGTATTCATCCATTTGATAATATACATCTTGTGTTTCACTTGATTTCTCTAATGACATTTTTTCAAACTGTATTATTATCCAGTTATATTACTCGATAAAATTATTCTTTTAAGTCCTTGAATTCTTAGTTTATTATTTCTAAATGTTATTATCATATTTCCAAGTTGTTGATAACATCTTATTATTTCATCCGTATTTTCTCTTGTCCATTCAATTTCATTTTTTCTTTCTTGCAATTTATCTAGTTCTATTTCTAGTTTTTCTTGATTTTTTATTAATTCTTTTATTTTTCTATTATTTCTAGTTATTGCATTTGGATCTATCCAATTCATTTTTTTTTAAATTTTTTTGCCTTAAATCATCTATTAATTTATATTGTTCAGTTAATACTTCTTTTAATTCTTTTATTTGAATTTCTAAATTAGTTTCTTTAATAAATTTTTCTCGTTTTATTAAAAGTTTTTCTTCTTCCAGTCTTCTAATTTTTTCATCTCTCTCTTTCAACATTGTTCGTAACCTATCTATAATATCTAATTTTTCATTTATTATTTGCATACTTATTTTACAACTTTCAATATGTTGATTTATATCTTTATTAAAAGTAAAGTTTTTATCTGCTATTAGTTTAATACTTTCTAACTTATAGTCTTCCATATAATATTTATTTTATTTATATAAATATATTAATTGTCTATACAGATTTTTCTTACACATTTGTTTTGTTTCTTTATTCTCTACTATAAAATAAATTAATAGATTTGCTATTATTTTAGATTTATAACTTTTATTCTTATTTTTTAGTAATTTTGCTGGAGGTCTCATTTAATTTTTAATTTTTACTATTCATAATTACTATTCATTTTTTACTATTCATCGGTTGCTATTCATTCCGAAATTTTGCTACAGTAATTTACTGTTCATTTTTTCCGGCCTATTTTCTAACTCTGATACCAGATTCGCGGTGATCGTTTTTTATATCTGATAACCCTAAAGAGGGAAGGCACACAGATATATAATAAACAATTATATACATGATTATATCCAAATCCAAGATAATCTTTAGTTAAACAGAAGATTCACTTTTGTCCAAAAAGAAAAAGAAAAAGAAGAAGATTAACTTTGATTCGGAAAAACTGAAAAAACACGTAAAAACGTTTTTCTATACAAAAACTTGGATCAGGTGTAAAAAATAACTGACGCTAATCCCTAAAAATCGTGTCTTATATAAGACATATTTAACAAACTGTGAATCCTTATATTATTATTTCAAGAGTTCAGATTTAAGTAAACCCTTCCAAAGAAAATATTCGAGGAAGACTAAATTTTTTTTCACTATTACCGGGTAAGAGGACCCAAAACTAAAAGGTCAAAACTATTTGAAAGATTTATAAGTTACTATATATTCTCTTTTTAAACCCTCACGTTAAAATATAACGAATGATACTTTCCGGGTGCACATAATACTGGTTTGGACATGTAAATTAGCTGAGAGTTTGAATTTAATACTTTTTGGGTGCACATAATTTCAGTTTGGACATGTAAATTAGCTCAGAGTTTGAATTTACTGATTCAAGACCTAGATCGAACTGAATATATCCGATTCGATTTCAGGTCTTTAAAGTTAAAAAAATCCGGTTTTCAGTTTGATTCGGTACAATACTTGAAAAAATCTGGTCTAGACCTAAATTTTATGTATTATTATTTAAACTTTACTTTAAATATTTAAAGGTTATATATAAAAATTAAACATTTATACATATCATATTTTAATGATCGAAACTAATTTGTTTTAAATTAAGAGAAATTATCAAAAATACTAACTTCCCAAGTTTTTTTTGCGATTTTACTAAATTCTGGAAATATTTTTGAAAATACGGTGCAACCAAAATCAAGCAGATATGCAACTAATTGTTGTAGGGTTGTTCATCAAACCGCACAACCCGCATAAACCGCCCGCCCCACACCGCCCCTCGCGGTTTAATTAGTACGTGCCGCGGTCGTGGTTTACATTTATTCTAAACCGCACGGTGCGATGCAGTTTGCGGTTTGAAACTTTACTCTAGTGGTTTAAACTGCACCGCACCGCATATTATTATAATATATATTATTATATATATATAATATATTTATATATTATATTTACCCTGAGTAAGTTTTGGGCCAGCCCATTTCATCACTGTTCATTTTTAACCCTAATCTCAACTATCAAGTGTAGCTTTAGCTTACTCCACCTCTTCTAAAATTCGTATCTTTGCACAAACCCTTCATAATATAGAATAATATATACTGATTTTTTTTCTACTTTTGCAATTCATTGGTGTTCGATTAATTGCTTCAATCAATTGTGAAAGGTAATCACTAATCAAATATTATGAATGAATATTAGGTTCTTTTAATTACTTTCTTATTTTTTGTTTCTCATCTTATGACTTCTCTTTTTAGGATGAAACATGATTCACACTCTCCGTCAGTGGGAACTGACACAACTCCAGTGAGTAAAGGTCAGACTGAGTTGCCTACCAAGGATTCAAATACGGTAGAAGGGCCTTCACAGGGTAAAAAACAGGTAGAAATATATCTGATGTATGGGATCATTTTACGAAATATACTAATAATCAAAATAATTCAAGGGCTACTTGCAATTATTGAGGCAAATATTATACGGGTGGTACTAGGAGACAGAGAACCAGTACTCTTAGAAATCACTTGATGACTCAATGTCCTAAGTATCCGTATAGGCTAGAGGATAAAAAACAGAAAATTTTGTGTTTTAAAAAGACAAGTTCTGCTGGTGTTGGATCTGAAAGTGGGGGGAGTAGTAATTTGGTGGCTGTGGGATTTAATCAAAGTGCTTGCAGGCTTGCGTGCACAAAAATGATTATCATAGATGAATTATCTTTTAGATTTGTAGAGCAAGAGGATTTTAAATTATTTTACAGTGTGGCATGTTCTAGGTTTGTTATTCCCTCACGTATTACAATTGCAAGAGATATCATGAAATTGTATTATGATGAGAAGAGGCAATTAAGAGATTATCTTGTAAAAAGTTCGCAGAGAGTTTCATTAACTACTGATACTTGGACATCTATTCAGAATATTTGTTATATGGTATTGACATCACATTTTATAGATTGTGAGTGGAAATGCAAAAAGAATTTTGAATTTTATCCAAATTGCTAATCACAAAGGAGAGACAATATGTAAAACAATTGAGGCATGTTTGAAAGATTGGGGTATTGATAAGTTGTTTACTATTACAGTGGATAATGCAGCCTCTAATGCCCTGGCTATTTCTCACATTAAAAAAAGGTTGCATAGTTGAAAAACCGCTGTTTGTAATGGAAAATATTTGCATATGAGGTGCTCGGCTCACAATCTTAATTTAGTTGTTAATGATGGGTTGAAAGAAGTAGATGATTCCATTGCAGCTGTTCGAAATGCAATCAGATATGTTAGAGCATCTCCGTCTTAATTAGCAAGATTCCAAAGTTGTGTTAAGAATACTACTAAACAGGAAAAGACACTTGTTTGTTTGGATGTGGCGGCAAGGTGGAACTCAACGTTTTTTATGTTGGAACCTGCACTAAAATTTGTTGAGGGTTTCAAATTGCTAGAGGAAGAAGATGGTTTTTATATGCAGTACTTTCTTGATGAAGATATAAATGGAAAGAGTATAGTGGGGCCACCGATACTATAGATTGGGAGAAGTGTGTCACTTTTTGTAGGTTTTTGAGGGTATTCTATGAAGCCACTTTGAGATTCAGTGCATCTTTATTTGTAACATCAAATTCATATTTTCATGAAGTATGTGCAATTCGTGGGAAGCTGATAAAATGGTGTTCAAGTGATAAATCAGTTTTACAGGAAATGGTTGTTCGAATGAAGCTAAAATTTTACAAATATTGGGGCAACATTGCAAAACAGAATATGTTGCTTTATGTTGCAGTCATTTTGGATCCTCGGTATAAGCTAAAATTTGTACTCCTATGTTTGAATAAATTATATACCGAGAAAGAAGTTGATGGTATGATTTCTTATGTCAAAGATTGTTTGCCAAAGCTTGTTGCTCACTACTCAAATGAGCAAAAGCTGAAAAATCTAGAGAGTAATAATTCTCAAAGTTGAGTATCTAATCAAGATGTTGTTAAAATTGTTGATTCAGATGATGATTCTAATATGTTTGAATCAGAATTTGATAAAGAGTGCGACGAAGATGATGCTTTGGATACCAAAAATGAGTTGGACAGGTACTTTCTAGAAAGAAATGAGGATAGAAAGATGATAGAGTATATTTTTATATATATTTTATATGATTTTATTCTCACATTAATTCTGTTTTGCACTGATTTGGATATTTACTTAATAGGTTTTGATGTTTTATTGTAGGTTACAAGAAAATTCTATACTTGGAAGGATTTGGAGCAAAAATTCCTATTTTGGAGTGGAAATAGAAGAAAATTCGTAATATTGGACTACACGGGCTGCAAATACCGATTAGGCCGTATATAGAGATCCAGAAGTCCGATTTTGATGATTTTATAGTCCACGCGAAGCCTAGAGATTTTCTTTAATTCAGAGATGGTCCAATAAGGATAATCCAGTTGGAGAATCCCAGAAACTGCAGAGAACAGGCGGCTATGAATTTTAATTACAGAATCCTACTCGGTCTAGAATTCTCACTTGTAATTTGATTAGAATAAAAAAATACTTTTATTATTAGACAAGACATCAGATTTTATTATAAACTAGGGGAGATAGATATATACGTGGAGAGATACATAGAGAACTAGGGTTTTTCTTCATCTCTTTATTGGATACACTTGTTTTAGCTTGGGTTCATTATTCTCCATTAGTATAAAGTTCAAGGTATTCCTCATTATCTTGTTTTCATTAGTATATGTTTTATATGGCGTTCATCATTATTTTTATTGCTTTTACATCTGGCATGAGTGAGTAGTTTCATTCTAGGGCGCAAAGGGAAGCCATGTTTGCACTATGAATATGCTTTAATTTGATTAGTAGTTTAATGGGTAAAAAGTAATTCTAGTTGATATGTTTTAATACTTAATCTGTGTAATTGGCCAATATCATAGATTATCTTTATGCAATAGGGGTAATAGATCGGGAGATTTTACTCACTAGAGGCACACATACGATAACAGAATTGAAAGTGAGAGCGGGAGCATCACTGGATTTCTGAAAGTGTTAATGCTTGGGAAAGATTAACTTTTACTTTAATTACTTGACCCGCTGAATTGTTATACTTTTATGATTAGCTTGGTGTAAACATGGTGAACCTGCATCGCCCTAGACCTTTAGTTAATTGATTTAAAAACATATATAATTTGCATTATTAAGCTAGTTAAAAACCTTCAATATTCGTTCTTCTCTTGGAAATAATTCATAACAGTTAAATTGAAATTCTTAAAACTTTATCTCCTTGTGGATACGACCTGGACTTGCCACTTTGTACTAGCAATAGACACCGTGCGTTTGCGGTTAGATATAAAGTAACACATCAGAAGAACAAGGATTTTGATATTCTGGCCTGATGGAAAATGAATGCGATCAAATTTCCTGTATTGTCATAGATGGCTCGTGATGTTCTTGCAAATCATGTTTCAACAGTTGCTTCAGAATCTGCTTTTAGTACCGGAGAGAGGGTACTTGATTCTTTTTGTAGTTCTTTGAGTCCTTCTATGGTACAAGCCCTGATATGTACTCAAAACTGGATAAGAGCTACGTCTAGTTGAATTGAGTTTTTTGGTTGCATTTGAGGTTGTATGTAGTTGCACAAATTCGTCAAATGTTGCATCTAGTTGAATGAAGCTGCAGAAAATCGTATTTTACAAAAAAAATTGAAAAAAATAGTATTTCTGAATTTTTTAAAAAAATGTTAGTATTTTTGTATAAATATTTTTGGCCTTGGGTATTTTTTCAAAATAGCTCATAAGTTAATGTAATAAAATAGACGACACTACACTCCAAATTAATAAACTTCCTACTTCATGTGATAAAGTATCGATATTTATCTATTTAAAAATTAATATTTAGTTCTTTAAAAATAAGTTATATACTTACTTTTAAATTTGTAGTGGCTTATCAAGTAACATAACTATTTTATGTCTGTAAATTTGAAAGAAAAATAAAAAATAAATTGTGTAAATTAAAATTTTATATACAAATAAATTAAACCGTTCTACATCGGTCTGGTCCCGGTCCGTTCATGATTGGTCCGGTCCCGAGATTGGATATAGCCGGTTCAGTCCTGGATCTGTAATTCTGAAAAACTCTAGTCTTCGGTCTGGTCTAATTTCAGACCCAATTTCCTGTTCATTTTTATTTAAAATAATTTATCATTGCATTAAGAAAAATGATTAAAATACCTCTTTTTAGATGCCCTTTAATATTTTATGATTTAACAATTTAAATCATATTGAATAAATATCAGGACTGATACTTCACTGATAGAGGAGTATTTATCATTGAAAATTTAAATATTTATTCAATATTTTATTATTTAAACATATACCATATTTAATATTTTATGATTTAACAATTTCCCATTCGGGATTTAGAAATATTTAAAAAATGAATAAAAGTAAAATTTTAAAATTTTAAAATTTTAAGATTTTAGATGACACTCCACTGACAGAAGAGTACCTCACATGTTTCTCCATTGACAAGGAGTATCGGACATGATACTCCACTAGGAAAGGAGTATCATTCTGATACTCCTATGTCAGTGGAGTATCAAGCTGATACTCCATTGAAAATAGAATATCTGATGGGTATTTTGGACTGGTGGGCATTTTGGGCGATTGTTATTTAAAAATGGTTATTTAGGTCTTTCAAGGTGAAAAACCAAAATACGCACCATTTAGGGACAAATGCCCAAAATCAGTTTGGCGGGATGTCTTACCCAAAATACCTACTGAATACGCATCTGGGGATGCGTGTACAATTTTTTAAATTTTTGTGAAGAACACGCATGCGAGACATGCGTGTTTTTTTGTTTTTAATTGAATACGCATCTTTAGAATGCGTATTTTTTGAAAATAAAAAAGAAAATACACATGTGCCACATGCATGTTCTTTACAGAATTTTAGAAAGCTGAATACGCATTTCGATCCTAAATGCGTATTTCGTGGATATTTTAGAAGGAACGTACCGCCAATCAGCATTTTGGGCAGTTGGAGCTGGAAAATAGTGTATTTTGGGCATTCTTTCGGTCTTTCACCCACACATTAATACAAATGGAATAAGAAATGTTACTCATTAAAATAAATAAAAGATAAATTCTAAATAAAGTGTAAAAAATGTTTTATTTAAAAATTAGTATTTATATTATTAAAATAAAACAAAAAATTACAAAATTTTAAAATTATAAAAATAAGAGAGAATTGCAGATTGCACCCCGTAACTTTGGCTGTTAACGTGAAAATTGACTGTTAACGTTAGTCAATAGGGGTATTTTAGTACTTGCAGAACTGAAACATAGTTACATCCAATTTCACTCTCATTTATCCAACATTTTTACCCCCAATTACCTATCAATTGAAACCCTAATTACCTGTTATCGAAATTGGCATCAATTGAAAGCGTAAAATGAGGGGAAAAGTAAGATTTGTGGACGATGAAGCTCCCGATTACAGTGTAGTACCTGATGGTGAAGTAACTCAAGATGAAGGTTAGTAGTTTGAACTTAAATTCGTTTATAGATGCTATGCTTTGCATTAAAGAAGGTTGTTGGTGTTGTTGTTTGTCCCTTTATGTTGTAGTAAATGTAAACATGAGTTCGATTAAAGAATGTAGTGGTCCTTTATGTTTTTGTTGCTTTAAATTTTTTTACTGTAGTCACATGTATGGTGGGTCATTTGCATGTTATTGTATTTTACTCAATTCTAGGGTTTAGTAATTGAATTATTTTTTGTTTCAGTTGGCTCTGTTTTCTTTACCATCAAAGTAAATTATGATAGAGAATTTACTGAGCATTTTAAGGATTACTCTGGTGGTAAAATAGCGTACTTCGACTTTTTTGATAGCAAGAAATTTAAAATGTGTGACTTGGATGCATTGTTTGGAGCTTTGGGGTTAAAAATAGGTACCTACAATACCTGGTTATTGCTTCCATACCATTTGTTAGAGTTAGGAGCACTACGGCCAGTTATAAATGATAATGATGTGGATATCTTTACGGATCTTATTGAAGTTGGATATTGTAGTTTTGTTACATTGTATACTACAGTAGCCACAACAGAACCAATAAGAGATAGTGATGGTTTTGAGGACTATGATTTCTCCTTTACTCAATTTGAGTTGGATGAAAGGGAACAAAGAGTATCTGAAATGATAGAAGAGTGTAACAGAAGTGAAGTGAAAAATCAAACTAAAGGGGAAGAAGAAAAACATGTTGCTGCTGACATACCATTTGAGGCTGATACCTCAAATATAGATTCTACTGAAACTGAAGCACCTGCACCAAGGAGGAGAAAAAGGGTACCTCCTCCAAATCCACCTTTTAGAAATAGAAAAAAGGGAAGATACTCAATGCTCAGAGTAAGTTTTTTATTTATACACTGTCATTTTGTATCATGTTATGTGAAATTATGTGTAATATGATATTATATGTGTTTGGTGTAGCAGGGGCTGTTTAAAAATACTGAGGATACACCACTTGTAGTAGATGATGATGCTGACATGCCACCTCCACCTCAACCAAGTCAACCAAATGACACTGATGTGGCAAATGATAGAAATGTGATAAAGGAAGATCATGAGAATGTTGAGGGGTTGACTGATGATGGTGTTCATGAGGAAGTAGATGGTGTTCATGAGGAAGTAGGTGGATTAGATGATGATCAAGCTGATGTAGAAGATAATGACAAAGAAGAAGATTATGACAGTGAAAGCTCTGAAAGTGCATTTGATAGTGATGAAGAGAGGATGGCAATTAGTTCCCGTGATGAACAAGACATTGCATATCCAAAGTTTAATGAAGTAACTGATATGGATGATCCTCAGTTCAAGCTTGGAATGGTGTTTAGTTGTGGTGCTGTTTTTAGAGCTGCTGTTAGAAAGCATGCTATTGTGCATCAAAGAGGAGTATATTTGAAGAAGAATTTGGCTGATAAGATAAAGTGGATATGCACTGAAGGTTGTAATTGGAAATGTTATGGTATCAAGATGCAAAGATCAACAAATATCCAGATTAAGATATTGTTCACAAAGCACACATGTAATCCTGCTTGAGAGCAGAAGCAGGTGACATCCACATGGATTGCAGAAGCATATGAAGACCAGATAAAAATGAATCCAACCTGGCCAACTGAAGCATTTCACTCCAAAGTGGTGAATGACTTGAAATGCAATGTTTCATATTCCATGATTTATAGAGCTCTCAAACAAGCAAAAGAAAGTATCTTAGGGAAACATGAAGAATAATTCAAGTTATTGTACAGGTATGGGAATGAACTGGAAAAAGCCATGCCAAGTACCATAGTGAAGCTAATGACAGTGGATGCAGAAGAAGGTGTAGAAGGTAGGAGATTTAAGAGATTTTATGTTTGTTTGGGTCCTTTGAAAAAAGGCTTTATGAATGGATGTAGACCACTGATAGGTCTGGACGGATGCCATTTAAAGGGGCCATTTGGAGGTATCCTGCTCATAGCAGTAGCCAAAGATCTCAATGATGGTATGTATCCTGTGGCATGGGCCTATATTGAAGCTGAAAATATGATTCTTGGAGATGGTTCCTCTCTTTACTAAAATATGACTTGAGGATGGTAAATGATGGTGGTTACACCTTCATTAGTGACAGACAGAAGGTAGATATATACATTCATATCAACTTTTAAAATTCTTCATTTATGGTATTTATATTTGTAATTGTCACCTTTTAATGATATGTCCAATTTTATAGGGCCTTGTTAATGCCCTTGAGGCACACTTTCCGTCAGCAAAAAAAAGATTTTGCGTAATGCATTTATTCAAGAATCTAGCTGGGCTGTACAAAGGAGTCGGTGTAAGGACCCAACTGTGGGCTGTTGCCAAGGCAACAAATGAGTACTTCTTTAAAATGCATATGGGATTGCTTAAAAAGGTACATTGAAATCTTTAATTTACATATATCATCAATGCTAGGTATATATTAAAATGCATAAAGGACTAACACAATTCACTACAGACTGAACAAAAGAAAAAAGAAGCAAAACAAACTGCACTAAGGAATGAAGAAGGAAAGAAGAAGGATGAATCAAAAGTAAAAGATGTGAAAGGAAAAGGAAAAGCAACAAGTGACTTGGATGAAGCTGCAAATGGTAAGAATGTGGGAAAAATTGGTGGAATTAGAATTCAGGAGCCAAGTGCTACACATGGAGGAACCTTAAGACCATTTCAACCACCAACTCAAAAACAAAATGGGCCTTTAGACATTGAGGTTGAATCATATGTTGCGAAGAAGACTTGGTGTCCTTAGATGTTAAATTTATCTTTTATCAAGTAATGTTGTTGGTCAGTCAAGGGTTAGTTTTTGGTAATAACAAAGTATGTTCTGTATTTCACTATGTAATGAGGTGAAACAACTCCCCTCTAAACCAATTTATCTATATGTTTGAACCATGACTTTTGTTTAATGTTGGTTAATCTATCTTTTATTTGAACCATGACATTGTTTAATGTTCTTATTTTATGCATTTGATAGTGATCAATTCACAACACAGAAACTAGAATATTCAACATTATTCCGTGAAATTATTCATAACAGAAACTACAGATTCATACTTCATTGTTCTTACACAATACACAATTCATAACAGATACTACACATTCATACTTCCAATAATTATTCATAACAGAAAAGCTTAATACTTGCACAATTCAAATATTAAACATTACATTTCTGATACTTCATTGCTCTTACAAAATACATATAATCCAAGTAGAACCCAAGTCACAATGAGCAAGGTCAAAGCTCTGCCACAGTGACATCTAGATCTTCGACTATTTACCTCCATTTCCGAATACACCTCAGCTTGTTGCGACATCACCACTTGCTGCGATAACTCCATATTCATAGATTCTAAAGCATTAATCCGTTTAAGCAGTCCCGGAATAATGGCTTGAGCATTATTACATAGTGGTGGTTCCACCTACTTGAAAAAGTTACACTTGTAATCCACACAACTGATGAATCGACGACCAGGATTTGCATTCGTCCAAGCTGTTCTTTCCGCCACCCATTTCGATGGACGATAATTACACCTCTCTACCATGATTACTCAAGAAAAAGTGTGTGACTTGGATGAAGAAGACAATTGTTGGGTATATACTGATTAAATATGAGCACAATATATACACACAGAGTTTTTACCGTTCAAAAATAAAATGCCAACTTTACCCTTCAACCCATTAACGTTCACGGTCAATTTTGACGGAAGGGTTGCAACGTGAAACGAGTTTCAAAATTAGGGGGTGCATTCTGCAATTTATGAAAACAGGTATACAACTTTGAATTTTAACCAAAGTAAAGGGTGCAATCTGCAATTCTCTCTAAAAATAACAAAAAAGGTAAATATCTAAAATTATAAATACAGAAAAAAATTCCATCTGTTTTAAACTATTATAAAGTAACATCACAATACCACAAGATTGGTATTATTTATTAGAGAACATACCAAAAATATTAATTTTTCTAAGTTTATTTGAGATTTTACCATCTTTTACCACATATGCAACTTCTCTGGAAAAGTGCTGATTTTTTTGTTGCTTTGAGGTTGCATGTGGTTGCAAATTATATTCTTGCAAAAAAAATTGTAAAACCTTATTTTTGTAAATTAAAACTTAAAAATGTCGTACTTTTGCAATTTTTTTTTTTTAAAAAATGTATTTTTTCTGAATAAACCTCTATTTATTATATGAACAAGAATAAACCAAATCAAAACAAACATACCCATAATACATCGCTTAGAGCGGTGTTTGCGGAAGGTAAGATGTACGCAGACCCTGCCCCTATCATGAAAATAGGGAGGTTGTTTCCGTGAAAACCTTTGTCTTAGTGCGCAACAAATAAAGTGTGTGTGATACAAAAGAATATTGATATTAACTGAACCCATGACATTCTTCAAATCAGACTTACCCTGAACTATATGCATATCCCAGTAATCCTCATGTCCAAAATGGTTCACACAAATGTTCGTCGAAGCCCGTATGCTTCTGGATCTGTGAAACTAGATAAATAAGTGATCGTCTCGGTCGCGGCTTCCAATTAGACCATCAATCTCATACCCAACATTGATCCTCTTCGCCCCACTTTATGTGTCAATAATTGACAAGGACACCACTGTCAACCACAAATCGCGGACTCTTGTATTCTTGCTCCAATATGACCATCAATCTCATAATATCGCGAAATCCAATTTTCGTAATTAGTCTCCGGATCACCGCTTTCCGCAGGTTCCGTCACACCCAAACCCGAATCCAATTGCAATTGTTCCTCAACCCCACAAGATCTAACCTTCATAGTCTCGAGCATTCGCTTAATAATCTCTTTAGAATACCTCTGAAGAATCTTAATCCCATCATCATCAGGCCCCACGAATCCTGAAACAGTCTCGAACGCCTCTCCCACAATCTTATCAGCAATGACACTTACTTCTTCCTCGGGAACCGTGTCGTGGCATTTGGACGTCCATCATGATTCTCTATCACTATACAAGGATTTGAGATCTAACACTAAATCGAGAGCACCTCTTCCTCCCAAAATTACTAAGTCCATAAATATTATATATCAAGATGTTTGTAATATTCATCTCAGAAAAGAAGTGTCCGGATTCTCCAAAAGAATTTTGGATAACGCCAATAAATCATGATGTTTTGGGAAGTATGTCGTGATTTTGTACAATACCCAAGTCGTCTAGTTTAATTCGGATTTATAATCAAAACACAAAACTTAATTCAATATTTGAATCTCGAAATTTGACAGTGATCGACTCTTGTAAGCTTGTTAATTAAGGCAAGTTTCCCGATGTGCGGACATGAAAACTAGTGATATGAACCAACAATTAATAAAAATTACATGTTAGGTCACACAACACTGTAGAAGGGGGTTGAATACAGTGTTCACACAATTAAATCGATTTAAACACAAGTATGTAACAAAGATCAAATATATTTAATAAACTCTGTTACAATATAAACTATTGTTCTCTCTCAGTGATGAACAAATATCACTAAGAGCTACTAGGTTATAATGAATAATGTATCTCGATACATTACCTTTGGATATAGCTTCTTTCTAAACCATCACCCAGTCTTGTTACCTTTGGATGAGAAGAATCTTCATTGTAGCATATACATTTCTCTTTCATTATCACTTCAAGCTTAGCAGAATCCTTCTTTATTGAAATCTCACTTCCATCATCTTCAACAATATTAGGAATGAATTATGTAACCCTTGAACCAGAAATTCTAGCTTTATCTCTTATGGTCTTCAATATGAAATTTGACCATCTCCTGGTAATATCAGAATTTACCTCTAAAAGGTAATGCAAGAATTGAAGTTCTTTCAGTGATTTGTTTAGCACATCTGATTCCGACATTTGATATGTCCTTCCATCTTCAAGAAAAAGAATCAGATTTTCTTTAACATTGTGGTTGTCATGAACATCCAAAACCACTTGAACAGAGATAACCTTATCAAGGTGTTTCTATGTAACATCTTCAAGAGGTTTGTTAGTCAACAAAAATGGATCTCTAGTAAGCACTTCAACTCCTATCTTGATCTTAGCTTCATCAGAACCTAGTCCAGCCCCGTCCCTTGCTTCTCTGGCTTTTAATCCAACAGTCATGAAATCAGATAACAATTGGCTTTTCTTTAGATCTAATGGTTTGACATTCTTCCATAGGAGTTTTTTTTTGTCAGCTACTTTCATCTTATCTAAATCAACTTGAGCACTGTTAGAGGTTGATCTCTTGATGACTTTATCAGAACTTGCTGCTTATTCTGTAGCTTGTTGTTCTTTACTCTGAACAACTTGAGCTTTGTCAGAGGTTGCCTTTGATTCTTCAGAAATCTTCCTTCTTTTCAGAGTTTGAACATCTTCATCTTCAGCAAGAGTATCATCAGTAACTTGAACTAGTTTACACACAGGTTTTATCAAGATTTGAGGAATTTTCATCTCCTGTGGCTTTACTGGTTCATCAACTTTCCCTTTCCCTTTATCTTTGGGATCAATCTGTGATCTTGTCATGGGCTTTGAAGCCTCAGAATTTGACTTCTCTTTGATCACAATGTCTTTCTCTTTAGGCCTTGGAGGTTTCTTAGCAACATAAGCTTTTGGCTTTAGATTTGTCTTTTCAGCTTTAAATCTAGCTTCTTCCTCCTTGAGTGCATCCAAATCCATTCCAGGATTATGTTTTAGAAATAATATTCTAGCAATCTCTTCAGCAAATGTCTGAATCTTAGGATCTTTGTAGTAGACAGTAGTCTATTTTCCTTTGAACTTCAGAGTTTACAAAAACTTCTGAGAGTCTTTACTTCCTCCTTAAATCAGAACATCAGGACTTGATATCAGATTTTGAGTATCAGTACTTGCTATCAGATTTTGAGTTTGAGCAGCTTCAGAACTTGTCTTCTTTTGAATAGAAGATTTGCTAGCATCAGCATTTAGCTTCACTTTGATGCTTTGCACTTTAACTTGAACTTGACCTCTGACCTTGCTAGGGTTTCCCTGATCATCAGCTTCATCATCTTTTCTCTTCAGTACTTGATCATTAGAACATTTGTACTTAACTACCTTCTCCCCCTTTTTTGGCATCATCAGGTAGTAGGAGAGAGAGAAGAAGTTCTACTGAAGATTGAATTTCATTCAACTGAGTTTGCCGAGAAGCTTGATTTTGTAGGACCTTAGTAATTTTGGCCTGCTGCTTCTCTTGAGCCTTTTCAATGGCTTCAACTTTCTCAGAAATAGGTCTGATAAACCTCTATTTATCAAGCTTGGTCTCCATGTCCAGCTTTTCAGCTGACTCAAGAAGTTTATCAGCCTTAGCATGAGTTTGAGAGTGTAGACCTTGAAGATTTTTGGTAGAAAAAGTTGTGACTTTGAGTTGTATCTTGAAATCAGAATTTGTGAGCAACTCATCAGCTTTACCAAAATGGTCTGTCAGAACTTTAGAGCTTGAAATGAAATCAGAGTCATTCCACTTCTTGGTCCACTCTACACCTCTGTGAGTATCTTCCCAAGGAATAGGTGCATCCTTTTCAACAAATTTTTGGATCAATGCCTCCTTTCCAAGAATAGGAGCTGGAGTATGTACTAAAATACTGTCTTCAGAACTGGAAGAAGACTCATTATCCTCTGATAAAACTAGAGTATGTAAGGCAACTGGAGATTCAGGAATAGCTTCATCTAAATTCTGATCATCAGAATTTTTCTCCAGAATAGGTGTAGATGGTATCTCAGCATTTAATATTGGAGAGTTGACTTTAGATGGCTGAGCTGCTGTTGGAGCTTCAAGATAGAGAACAGTAGGAATAATCAGCTTATTGATGTCAATTTCAGGACTTAATCCTGAATCTTCAACTATTACATTTTCATGAATTGGAGAGACAGGAGGTGTGATCACTGTATCATGAACAATGTCTTGTCAATTGTGCCTATGTTAAATCCACTTTTCAGAAGGAATTGAGCTAAGGTCACATACCATGCTCTTGGAGCTTGCTTAAGGCCATAAAGTGCTTTGTCAAGCCTGTAGACATGATTTGAAAATTTAGGATCTACAAAGCCTGAAGGTTGTTCAACATATACCTCTTCTTCCAATTCTCCATTGAGAAAAACACTTTTCACATCCATTTGAAAGACTTTGAACTTTTTGTGAGCAGCATAAACCAAAAAGATTCTTATGGCTTCCAATCTAGCAACTGGTATAAATGTTTCATCATAATCAATACCCTCTTGTTGAGAGTAACCTTTAGCAACCAACCTTGCCTTGTTTCTTGTAATTATGCCATCACTGTCAGTTTTATTTCTGAACACCCATTTAGTACCAACAATAGATCTGTTCTTTGGTCTTGGTACTAAGGTCCAGACTTTATTTCTTTCAAATTCATTTAACTCTTCTTGCATTGCTTGCACCCAATTAGCATCTTGAAGAGCTTCATCCACTTTCTTTGGTTCAGTCTGAGATAGAAAGGAATGATAGAGACATTCATTTGATGTTGCAGTTCTAGTTCTGACACCTGCTTCAGGATCCCCAAATATTAAGTCAGGTGTGTGTGCTTTAGTCTACTTCCTTGCAGATGGAAGTTGTTCTCTAGAACTGGATCCTCCCCCATGATCCATGTTGTCTCCATCAACATTTTCTGATGCTCCCCCTGTAGTTATGCTCTCTGAGACTTCAGAATTTGAGTTGGATCCATCAGGATTTGAAGAATCAGAGTTTCCAGAATTATCAGAATTTGGCTCATCAGAACTTGAAGAGCCAGTGACAGGTTCTGATGCTTCTTGAGAGTCTTGAGTTGTGGCAGGATCTTCAGCTTGCTCCCCCTGAATAAGTGCATTTTCCCTTGGAGTTGTTACCACAATTTCAATGACATCAGAATTTAACCCGTCAGAACTTACAGGATCAGGATTTAGGTCATCAGAACTTGCAGAATCAGAATTAAAATCTTCATTTTCAAATCTCAGCTGATCATGATCATTGAAATCTTCAAGTCCAGTAATCTTTTTATCATCAAAAGACACATTGATAGATTCCATGACAACCCTTGTTCTTAAATTGTAGACTCTGAAGGCTTTTGTGGAAAGTGAATATCCAATAAAAATTCCTTCATCAGCTTTTAGATCAAATTTTGACAGCTGTTCAGGATGAGTCTTAAGAACAAAACACTTGCATCCAAATACATGAAAATATTTCAGATTTGGCTTCTTTTTCTTCACCATCTCATATGGTGTTTTTCCATGCTTGTTGATGAGTGTAGCATTCTGTGTAAAACAAGCAGTCTACACAGCTTCAGCCCAAAAGTAGGTTGCCAGCTTTGCTTCATCAAGCATAGTTCTTGCAACTTCAATGAGAGTCCTGTTCTTTCTTTTTACAACTCCATTTTGTTGTGGAGTTCCAGGTGCAGAAAATTCCTGCTTGATTCCATGCTCTTTGCAGAACTCTTCCATGATTGAATTCTTGAACTCAGTGCCATTATCACTTTTTATGACTTTAACAGAATTTTTGACCAATTTATCCAGCTGTTTGACATGATTAGTTAGAGTAGATGCAGTTTCAGACTTTTTGTGCAAGAAATACACCCAAGTGTATCTTGTGAATTCATCCACTATAACCATAACATATTTCTTCTTTGCAATGAACATGACATTTACTGGACCAAATAGATCAACATGCAGTAAGTGATAAGGCTCAAGAATTGATGATTCAGTTTTGCTCTTGAATGAAGATTTTCTTTGTTTTGTCTTTTGACATGAATCACAAAGGCCATCAGGAGCAAATACTGATTTTGGCAGTCCTCTCACAAGATCTTTCTTTACAAGCTCATTTATATTGTTGAAATTTAAATGAGAGAGTTTCTTGTGCCAATTCCAGCTTTCTTCAATTGATGTTTTACTTAACAGACAGATTGCAGAACCATCAGAACTTGGTGAAAGTCTGGCTTCATAAATGTTACCATGCATGTAACCTTTCAGAACCACTTTGCCTGTAGAATTACTTACAACTTCACAGTGTTCTTCAAAGAAATCCACATGATAACCTCTGTCACATATTTGATTCACACTTAGCAGATTGTGTTTAAGTCCTGAGACAAGAGCTACTGTTTCAATGATGATATTCCCAAGATTGATATTGCCATATCAAAGAGTCTTTCCCATGTTGCCATCTCCATAAGAAACTCCTGGGCCAGCTTTCTCCACAAAGTCTGATAGCAAGGCTTTATTTCCAGTCATATGTCCTGAACATCCACTGTCAAGAACTAGGATATTTTTCCTGTTGTCCTGTAATCACAAAGACCACTATTGGTTAGTTTTAAGGACCCAGACTTGCTTGGATCCTTTGGCCTTATTAAGTTTGTTAGCATTTGCAGCGGATTTAATTTCAGAGTTTATACTAACATGCTGTTTATCAGACTTTATAGTATCATACTTTGCATCAGAACTTACACTAGAAGGAATAATGCTAACTTTCTTTAAAGAAGGTTTTATTTGATAATAATCATAGTACAAACTATGATATTCCTTACAAGTATAAATGGAATGCCATAAACTACCACAATGAAAACAAGGATTTTGTAGTTTAAACCTAATAGACTGACTCTTAACTCCTGATCTAGGAGGTAAAGAGTTTATATCCTTATTCTTCCTGCAAAAAGAAGCAAGATGGTTAGAGTTTCCACAGTTATAACATTTCTTTCTAGGAGCATTAGGAACAGGCATATAATTATTGCTTTTATTCACACCTTCCTTTCCATTCCTATTTTTCCTAGCTTCCTTGACCTTGTTTACATTCTTAATCTCTTTCAGCTTATACTTAAGCTGCTTCTTAGTCATTAAGCCTATGTTAACTTCAGCTGGTTTATCCTGTTTTAATTTGTCAGAAGTTGACTTTTCTTTGACTTCTGTCCTAGACTCTTTCATCTTTTCAGAATCAGACTTTATAGTTTTTGCTAAAAACTTAACAGGATTTACCTTTGGCTTAACAGTCTGTTTAACAATAATTGGCTCAATTTGCACAGTTTCTTTCTCAATTTTATCATCTCCATAACCTAAGCCCTCTTTCCAATTTCCACTACTTAGTAAATTCTGAGTTGTTCTGCCAAAGTTATTCCAAGTTTTGATAATTTCTTTTTCTTTTTCTAACTCAGTTTTTATAGATTCATTCAATTTTAGCACTTCATCTCTAACATAAAAGGCATCATCTCTTCTTTCTGAGTTTGATGGAACATAACTAACTCTTTTTCCAAATAGTCATTTCTCATTCTAAAAGCAAGATTTTCAGAAGTTAATCTTTCACATGTTAAAGTCTGATCTCTATAACTAATAAACATGATTTTAAGATACAATCTCAACTCAGTAATATCATCAGTATGAAAGACATAAGTTGTTTGGGGTACCTTTAATTCAGCAGTCTCAGGGCTGCTATCAGCATTTGCTATCAAGGCATAGTTCACCTCATCTTCAGAATCTGAAGTGTCTGTCCAACTTTTCTTCTTTGTGACAAGTGTCTTGCCTTTATCACTTTTTCCTTTCTTGCAGTCAGGAGATATGTGGCCTCTTTCACCACAATTGTAGCATTTGACATTTGAGTTGTCTCCTCTGTCAGACTTTCCTTTGCCTTCAGACTTTCTGAATTCTTTCTTATCAGACTTTACACCTTTCCTGGAAAACTTCTTGCCCTTTCTGAATTTCCTGTAGGCTATCTCTGTGATACCCTTCACCATAAGAGCACATAGTTGTATCATCTCAGCATCAACATCAGCTTCAGATAAACTTTCAGTTTCTGAATCATTATCATCAGAATATGATGACTCTGAATCAAACTTTATGATGAGAGCCTTTCTTTTTCCCTTCTTTGAGACAACAACTTTAGAAGATTCCTTCTCAACATTAAGAGCAACTCTCCTTGACTTTCTTCCATGCCTCTTGCTTCTTTGATCCATCTCAAGTTCATGAGTCTTGAGCATACCATAAATTTGATCAAGAGTAGTTTCAGCAAGATCATAGTTGTCTCTTATGGTAGTAGACTTCAAATCCCAATTTTCAGGAAGAGCTAAAAGGAATTTAAGATTTGAATCTTCAAGATCATATTCCTTGTCCACCAGTGACAGATCATTCAAGAGTTTGACAAACCTGTCATATAATTCAGTTAATGACTCATCATCTTTTGAGTCAAAGTGCTCATACTCTTGAGTGAGTATAGTCCTCTGGTTATTTTTGATTGTATCAGTTCCCTGACACCTTGTTTCCAAAGCATCCCATATCTCCTTTGCAGTCTTGCAATTAATTACCCTGTTTGAGATGACATTATCAATGGCACTATGCAGCAAATGCCTTACCCTTGCATCCTTGGCAATAGATGAGATATCTTCAGTTGTGTATTCACTTTTCTCTTTTGGTATGGTCTTTGCTGGTTGATCAACAACTACAACAGAGAGCTTAGTAGGCTTATGTGGCCCTTCATTGATTCTGTCAAGGTATTCTGGATATGTAGCTTTCAGAAACATAGCCATCTTCACTTTCCATATGGGATACTCAGAAGGTCTCAGTATGGGAACCCTAATAGTCTCATATCGACTGTGGGTTTGGGTGTTTTGAGTTTCTTGAGTTTTGGTGGGCTTGGTTGGAGTTTGTGTTTCTTCAGACATGATTGTTTGGATCTTTACTGTATGTGTGTTAACAGATAAGCTCTAATACCACTTGTTAGGTCACACAACACTGTAGAAGGGGGTTGAATACAGTGTTCACACAATCAAATCGATTTAAACACAAGTATGTAACAGAGATCAAATATATTTAATAAACTCTGTTACAATATAAACTGTTGTTCTCTCTCAGTGATGAACAAATATCACTAAGAGATTCTAGGTTACAATGAATAATGTATCTCGATAATGATAACACATATAGTGTAAACCCTAAGCTGTGTTTATATACTACACAGTTACAAGATATATTCTAATTGATATGGAATACAATTCTGTCTCCTAAAATATATCAATCAAACTACAAGTCTTCTAGTCCTCTAACTATTTCTATGCATATCTTCTATTGTTTTAGCCCAGATATTCTCTTCTGTAAATCAGCTTCTTTCCTTATCTGAAAGTCTTCCCGCACTTAAATTCTGATATGACCTTAAGTTCTGATATTAAGTTCTGACTTCCAGTAAGTCCTAATTTCAGTAAGTCCTGATATGTCCTGTTGTTAAGTTCTGAATACTAAACACAAATAAAGGATTGAAATACTATCTAACATTACATTAGGGAGATTGAAATACTTTGTTCAATAAATAAAGGAAAATATTACGTTGTCAATTTTACAATCTTAACTCACGAGCACATATAGCAACAAGTAGTAAATTAATTTATTCCCACGAAAATTATTAATAAGATGTTAAATACCAAATATTATATTTCTCTCAATTCAAGTATAATAAAAATTAAGTGATTTTTTTACTAAATTATCTTTTTTCGCGCATTTTAATTTTTTTTTTAAATCTTGCCTTAAGAAATTTTGTTGGATTTAAGAAAAAAGTCTACTATACTCTACAAATTCTGCATGAATTTTATCAATTCTATATTGATTCTATGTAAATTGTTAAATTAGCTAAACTCTATCAAAATCCATGAATTATTAACGATCCGTTAAAATCTGAATTGAATACACCCCCGGATGGCGGTTCCAGATGTACTTTTAATCTCTAGACCATTTTAGAATGAAAGAGAGAATCTCATTATTTTAGCTTGAGCTGTTGAATCGTTCAATTCTGACTTCTGAAATTAAAAATAGAGTCCAGACAAGGTAGCATGTGTGTGTAGTCCAACAAATCCAAATATCCTTCTAATAAATCTCTAAATTCAGCTTTATGTTCTCCATTCTAGGGGTGTTCATGGGCCGGGTTGGCCGGGTTGGAGGCGTTTTTACGACCCAAACCAATTAAATCGGTTTAAATTTTTTTAACCCGACCCAAAAAATATAAAATTGTAACCCAACCCTACCCGTTGTGCATCATTTTGGTTTGAGTTGGTTCAGTTTGAACATGTTAACTGATAATATAAAAAAGTTTCAATATGATATATCATCCCTAATTTAAAATATTTAAATAAAATAAAATACGTGTTACTTACTATTATAATACTTATTGAAATTTGATTAACATTGAGATTTTAGTAATGTATATTATGTCGTAAATCATATGCACTTACACGTAATGTAACTATAAATATAAATATATTGTATTGCATAATGTATAGTTATATATAATATATAAATTATATTTAAATTATCGAATAAGACTTAAGTTAAATCGGGTTGTTGGCCGAACAAATCTTGAACCGATACCCAACTCATTTAATGCGGTTTGATTTTTTTAACCCAACCAAGTATCATGTCTTTTTAATAGATTTAATGACCGAAAAGAGGGACGAGTTGAGTCGGTTTGATTGAGTTGATGAAACTATGAACATCTCTACTCGAATCCTTCCAAGTTTAGGATTTCTTACTTTCAACAATAAAATATTAGAACTTATTTAATAAAAATTCAACTAAATTACTCCATCCGTCCCGATTTGTTGTCCACAATAACCTTTTTCCTCTGTCCCAAAGTAATTATCCAGTTTGATAAATTTGGTAAATAAATGATGAACAAAAGATAAGTAAAAGATCGGTAAATGGTAAAAATTGTTATTTCAGTTTTATATTATGAAAATTATCATTTTATTTGATTTGATTGAATAAAAGGTGGGTTTAAATTGATGGACAAGGAAAAACGTAATGAAGAGAGTATAATCTTTTGATATTTCGTGGACTTCCAACTTTGTTTTTTTCAGTATAGTTCAAGTATTTTAAATTTTTATTGATACTTGACTCAATTTTAAAAAAACTCGAGATTTAATCCGAATCGTGATATACGATTATCAATTTATTAAATTTCTTTTAAAAATGTAATTTAAATACCCAAAAATTTAAAATCCAAAAAATCCAAAAAAGTGAATGGCCGGACACAAACAAGCCACGCCCAAACAGTCTAACTTCTGAACTTACCCAGTTTCGTATGTTTGTCGGAGAGTTATCTAACACACACACACACACACTTAACAAGCACACAATCTAACCAAACACACACACACACACACACACACACACTTAACAAGCCCATGTTGCTTAATCTTGAAATTGTAATGTAAGTAACAAAATATTCAAGAAATGAATGGTTGCTTTTGCTGCTGCTGCTTATGGGTTGAATCAAGATGATGATTAATATTATTATTCTAGTAGAAGACTAATGAAAGCCATTTCTTTATTATCACCAGCCTTTGCTTTCTCTTCAAACATTAAAATTGTTGCCCAGAAGAGTAAAAAGCCCAAATCATCCTCCTCCTCTCCTGCCAAGGTCTTCGGTTCTTTCGTGTTCTGTACTTTCGTGTTTTGTACTTTTTTTTTCTATAAATGGTTGCGTGTTTTCCTTTTTCTAATAGAATGTAGTGCAAGATTATTTGTAGCCCAAAAGGGTATTTTTGTGTGTATTTTTAATAGAATGTTAGTAATATTATATTCTGTTTAGGTGTTTATTAGGCCTTGATCGAATTTAAATTTACGGAATTTTGGGATTTTTGGGTATGGAACTTAAGTAGGGAAATAATTAAGGAGGGGTTAGTAAATTTAATATGTATATCGGGCATTCGTGCTTATGTGTTTAATTTTAGTTTATTTTTGATATTGATGAAGGCTTGGCAAATTGTTTTTATGTTTTCATATGCTTATTCTACTGCTAAAATTGGTTCATGAACAGTTTATATTATTGTTCCAGCTCAAAAGCAACATATATGACCTTTCGGATGTAAAAGAACATATTGTACTAGTTTTTAGTTTTATTGAGCTAGATCCTTATTAGCTTTGGTTTGACAGAGTTCTGAAGTAGCTCCTCCGAGGATTACTTCGAATGTAAAACAGAATTTGCAGTTCTTGAAGTTGTGGAAGGTAAATATCTAACAGTGATAATGAAGTTCGTATTTACTTGTAAAAGGTATTTTTTTAGATCATCTCTCATGTTTAAATTCCAATTGTAGGAGTTTCAAATGAGAAAATCTGGTGCACATGTGCCTGCAACTAGTTACCGCAAAAAGAAGGTGGAGAAGGATGACATCCCAGATGATACAGATCTCTATCGTGACCCCACGCTGACCCTTTATTAGTATGTTTTTCCCAGATGATCTCATATGGTTTTGACAGTAATTTATAAAACTTCTAAATTTTGAATTTTCTAATGTTGCGCAACAGTACAAATCAGGGTATTATCACCGCAGTTCCAGTGTTGCTTGTTGATGGTTACAATGTATGTGGCTACTGGGCGAAGCTAAAGAAACATTTTATCAATGGAAACCTTGATATTGCTCGCCAAAAGCTTATTGACGAGTTAATAACATTCAGTATGCTTAGAGGTTACTTTTGCTTTTCCTTTCGCGTAAAACAGGAAGCATTTTTAGTTGATATGTCAAACAGTCAGATTGCTTCATTGAAATTTAATTCTCATATAAAATTATGATACACACAAACTCAGAGTAAAAAAACTTGAGAAAACGTTCGTGGTATGTGCAAATCTCTTTACTGCGAGGCTAACTGATCTTGATGGCCTCTGTTAGCTTTATTTGGGTACCCAGGCAAACTACTATATACCTGTAGCACCAAATAAACATATTTGTGATCCTTTGACCAATCCTGGTATGCAAAATAATTTTCCTAGGACTAGGAGTCAAAACTTACTAAGATAGTAAAGTGGTACATTCAATTAATATAAAGACTAATACGCAAAATAATGGGAAAAATTGTAACCGCAAAGTTAGCAAACTGAACATAATCGTGTTGCTCTAATGATTCAGAGGACTACTTCCTATTCACTATTAGCACCAAAAAGTTTAGGTCTGTCGTTGATTTGTCTGTCTTAAAAATGTAAACTAAAAGAAATCCTGATATAGGGCAAGAACTAGGAAAGAAATATTACTTTTCCCCCTAAAATAATTATATATAGATATATAAAATTTTCTTTCAGCTCTGTCTTGCTCCCCGTTCCGCTATAAAATGGTTTTCTGTTTATTTTTTTCTTTATTGTCATGTTAAATGCTAGGAGTTTGAATACAGTAAAGTTTATGAATGGTTTAATGTAGCAATTGTTAGATTGTGTCGTATGATGCCTTATATTCCATTCTAATTTATATGCAGAGGTAAAGGTTGTGGTTGTGTTTGATGCTATGTTGTCTGGGCTACCCACACACAAAGAGGAGTTTGTTGGGTAATTTCTCCTAAACCTAAACTACCATAAAGGATAATCTACATGCTAGTTATTTATGCAGATATTGTTTTTTTCTTGTTAGACTGGATACAATTTTAGTGTTAAAGTTTTCATTTTCCATGGAAATTGTAGTCATAGTAGTTTATACTTAACATGCACCCTTTTCCCTTTGTTGGTTCCTGTTTCTTGGTTATCAGCATGCTCAAGGTTTTAAAAGATGAGCATCTTGAAATCAACACCTTAATAAATCTATGGAAGATCAAAGATTTTGTAAAGCTTTACTTATTTGTAAGCTACACACTCATAACATGTTGCATAGCTAAGACTGTGAGATATGACCTAGACTGGGCTTGATATGTTTTATGGACTCATAAATTGGTTGGTAGAATTTGAGATAATCACAGCCCTTCTGCTTTAATTTGGAAATTTGAAATACCTGTCCACCTTGCAAAATGTGAGGTTTATGGACGTAATGAAACAAAATATGAGGTTTATGTTTGTCGTGAAATGCCAGTATTTTTTTCTCTAGCTAATCTACAAGTACAAGCATCCTATGATGAGTGCTTTCACTGGGCTGTAGTTCATGATTTGCGTCGATATTGGACAACCACAATTTTCTTTAGTAAGACTTTTGCGGATCTATTTGTTTATCAATTATATTTACTTTGTTTTCTTAAGGTCTATCTGACTGATTCACAGTTGAAAACTCTTTCTCAATTTTATGTGTAATCATGCATATCAATTTATTTTATTTTATTTTTAATTTTTGATGCTAGGAATGACACAGTTTCCAAAAGCCATTAACATTGAGCTAGCAAAGATATAAGAAACCATTATGTTTTTTTCCCTCTAATGACATGGATGTTATTAAATGTGATTTTGTGAGCATGGCAGAGATGAATTTGGTTTTTGTTAGATTATTGTCTAAGTTTTCAAGCTTTTTAAGTGATAGATTATTACTGGCGAAGCATACATAATCACAGATAATCTATAGTGGCTTATCACTATTTACTATGTCATTTATGAATGTTTTGATGTGACTATTTTATAATTTTTATACATAAATGTAGATATGAAAATTGATTTTACCGTCTTAATTTCCAGTCCCCTGAAATTAAATTTATGGTCCTTCAATAATTTAATAGGAGTTCATGATGTTGCAGAATTGATGTGGTGTTCTCAAGCGAAACCTGTGCTGATGCTTGGATTGAAAAAGAGGTGCGAGATAGCAAATGGTTGTAGATTGTTATGCTTATATAGAAGATTAAACCAATATCTCCTATGCATCACTCACTCATCCAGTAATCTCTACATAACTTCTCGTTTCTCTACTTATTGTTATAATTATATACAAAGTTATTAATTAAATAAAATAAGTAGCGTGTCCTTGCACAGAAGTATATGTATTATCAGAAGTTCAGAACAGATGTGCAATTTTTTGTTGGCTTTAGAAAGAATGGTATGGAGCAGGAAATAACAGATTACATCCTTTGCTTTTAAATAATTAAAGATTAAAGTGAAGTTCCATCTCGTCTCACCCTTGATAAGGTCAGAGATTTGAATCATCAATACATCATGCGGAGTAGGGGTCCTCTTTATTACCCTGCTTTCCTTTTATTAGTTGTTTGTTCAGAAAAACTTAAGTACTAGCATGCAGCTGTAAGTTAGCTGCAGGAAATGGTGAAGGTTCTCTCTGAAAAGTCAAAATCCCAAACTTTCTAAAATCAAAAAGTTTTTATTCTTTAATGGAGTATTTTTACCAACTCACAGCTGTCTTCAGAACTTTCATAAGCCATGAGGCGGTTTTTTTAACAGTTATATTTTGTTAAACAAATTTGTCTTTATTACTGACAGAAATCTTGGCAAGAAAATATCTGAATTTTTGAATGTCATAACTGGAACTCTCAAACACTTACAGCCCCTCTCTTTGTTTGGTATTACCTTTTTTTTGTATCATCAGAATACTGTATAAAGTCTCAGGATGAGACTCTTGCCTCATAGTAGGAGGCGTCCTGCTGTTCATTTTAAAGTCTGCAACTTATGTTTACATAGAGGCAGCAATTTTTTTTTTGTTTTATCAGAAAAAGAACAATCACGAGTATGAATCTTGTAACATTTCCTATGAATTAGTCAAGTATACCATGGACACTTTATAACCTAGGTTGTTGTCTTAACAAAATATCAAAGTCTGGTTAAAGGACTTTATAACCTAGGTTGTTGTCTTAACAAAATATCAAAGTTTGTTTAAAGGTTAAACAGACTACAAGGCACCAGAGTAGATAAACATCATAATGTATATAATAAACGTGATAGGTGCCTAGGTGGGTTTAGTGGTGTTAACAACAAGTCGGACATAAAACTGGTCCAGATCCGATCCATTTAGATATAATTAAAAACTTCTTCCCGATCAGAGGCGGATTTAGGGGGGGGGTCCGCCCCCCTTAAAATTAGAAATATAATCAATTTAGTACATTTTTTCCGTATTATCTGTAGCTTAGCTGGTAATTTGAAGTGTCTTTGTCCCTAGTGGCCAGTGTTCGAAACTTTGTATCTCTCTTTTTTTTTTTCATTTTTTGCCGTTGCTTCACTCTTTTTCTTCACTTTTTCTTACCATGCTAATATTCTGTGCAATTACAAGTCTACAAGTCCTGTCACATTATACTAAACAAGTCCAGGATCACGGCATGTTAAATTGTTGTCATGTGTATGCAAATTACAAATTCCTTTCAACATCTTAAACCGAATCAACTAATAAGATTTAACTATTTTCCAACAGAATTAGTTTGACTCGTGGTGTTTCAACTTACTTTTTCATTTTCAGATTCAACTTGAAATTTTTAATAAACTCCCTTTACTTTTACTCATAAATTATATGTAAATATATTTTTTTTAATTAATTCTTCCTCCCCCCCCCATAAAAATATTTTCTGTGTCCGCCATTGTTCCTGATAGAGAGCTTTGGACCGATGAGAACATTTGGGCCGATAGAAATTATATTCCCAACCGGATATAAAGCCTTATCAAATATTATTTTAAACATATTTTTGAGCCTATTTAGCCTTCAAGGTCATTATTAACTAAGGGTTTATGGCGGTGGAACAGTCCTATTTTGATAAGGAACTTGGCCAATGAAACTCATTTCCATGAGGTGACTTGCTCCTGAAGAGTTGGGATATTGACAAAGATAGACTTCTAAACGGAAGAGGTGATCTTGACCAACAGAGCTACGGAGACTCGATTTTAAATGTAATAGAGATACGTAGGCAACTTGAGAGGACATTCTAGAGAACAAGCCCTCTAGCACAGTCTAAAATTCTTGAGCACCTTACACAATTCGTCAAGTTCTTTAAGCGGAGACCTGATACATTGAAACTGTTATAAGATGAAAATCGGCTTCAACACCCACATATACCAAATCTGTTTAATTGAAATCCTTTAACGAAACCGAACATACCCTGTGTGTTCCACTCGGACATAGGTTCTAGGGAGGGTGAGATCTACACAGATCTTACGTTGTCTCCTAGATTAACTGCTACGGCTTAGGAATACGAAGATTGATTTTGTGAAGAATTACTTGGAAATTTCTAGAAGATGTTGAAAATTAAAAAAAAAAATCTAGAATTATCAATTTTTTTTTTTTGAAATTTTATCTGTAGCTGCAAAAGGATATCAAAAGGTAAGCATTCATGTGAATAGCAGGAGTATCAGTTTAAGCAATAAATATATGGTGAAAAATTGGCTATAAGAGCATAAAAAACTGTATCATTAGATGATGTCCGAATTCAAAGTTTAAGAAAAAGGTAATATCACTGTACACATGCTTCCTCCATGGACTACTTTGAAACTTGGCAAAAGAACTCTCTTTGTCATGATCTCCAGAGCATGCATAGTTTATTGTGTGCACAAGTGGGGAAGAGCTGCAACAAACACTCAATACGTGTTTCTGCTCTTTTATTTTATCTTGAGTTTTGTTAACTTTATCAATTCTAATCACTTTAAAGATATCGTCAAGCTTCAGGCAGCTGTTGCTTATGTTTACTTCCTATGGAAGGACCTAACTTATTATCATTACTGATTACATTGATCAGAAATAACTGTTGTCAATTTCATTGGTGGTATTCCATTGAATTCATTGTTATTGTAGTCGGTTTAAGCAATAACTATCATTTTTCCTGATATTTTACGTTACAATTTAAATTGCTTCATATGACTTCATTGTTGACACATCGCTGTAATTTTGTTCTAGAGTTTAGGCGTGTGATCACTGTTACCAATAATCTTTGGCAAATAGCTGACTGGTTTGGCTGATTTGCTGTAATTAGGTGATTGCTGCTTTTTATATGGTTTGACAACCTTGTTGCATAAACAGGTTGTTGCTTTAAGGGATGACGGATGCCCAAGAGTCTGGGTCGTAACATCTGACCGTTGTCAGCAGCAAGCTGCACATGGTGCGGTATGTGCTTCTCATTAAGAAGGGCTCTTATTAATATGTGTGAAACCATTTGAAGATACAACAGATGTAAAATGGAGCTTGTAGGCTTAAAGCTTTATATTTATCTTTTCTGCTTCCTCTTTCGTGATTCCTTAAACTAAAGTGCGTCCAATAGTCCATGACTTTGGTCATATGGTTGTTTTAGGGTAGAAAGGATGACGTATATTTTCAGTTACGTAATCCTCTGTGACTGTAGTCTCTTTCAGTAAGGTAATTTATGTTATCTCAATTTCTTGTGAATATGTCATTTAAGGTAAATTCAAAGTTTAGGTTTTAATATATTTTTTACAAAGTTAATATCGTATTCGTAGATATCCATTTTAACCACAGTACCTGCGGTTATAGGTATCTCTCCCAACCCAAATACATCTAACATAACTTTACAGATGTCCATAGACTCACCGAAACAAATTTTTTATCTACAGTTATTCCACAATACTAATTTTCATATTCATACAAACTAAAATTATCTAGTGCGATCTTTTGGTACCTTGTTTTTTAAGGGGATGTGTGTAGATTTTTAGGCAGGAGTAGTTTTACTCAACCAAAACTGTAAAAAAAGAATTTGGTATAAGCTGATTGTTTGCTTATGCCAAACTTTATTGGGCGCTTATGACAAACTTGATTGGCTTCTTATAAACTTTCTAATTTTCATCAGGGAGCTTTTGTCTGGACTTGCAAGGCACTGATCTCAGAGGTTAGTGCAGACTCTGCTTCTTGTGTAACATGGATTTGACATTCCAAAAGTTATGTACAGTACAAAGTTCCTGTTCAGAAAATTGATGCAAGCATTCTACCTAGTATCCTATTGTTAATACAAATCACTCAATAGCCTATATTACCAACTTTCCCCGCTTAAACATATGCTTTCATACCTCCAAAAGATCTTTTTCCAGCAAGCCACCTGAAATTGGTTTTTCTTACTTCAATCTGTATATTGTTTTGATACACTTTTAAGTAGGTTTGAAAGCTTCTTGTTCCTGCACCTCCAACTACGTGATGTTTTCTTAGATCAAGTTAGTGTCATTAACTTGATCAAAATCAACCTGGTTATCGTTTATTATTTGGGCACCTTTCAAAAGTGGAATTTAGAGGGGGACCAAAGATATATCATATTTGTATCTGGCCAATATCTTTCTTTCATGTTTCATGATATGAAAAATATCTGACATTACAAGTATAGAATTAGTATCCCTTTCAGATAAGTGTTATAGGCATGGAGACTGAACAATAATATAGATATGAATCTGATAGTATTACAAGGATTTCCAATTTAGTTGAACACTGGAAAGAAATCAGGGTCATTGGATGAGCATTTGTTAGATACATGGCATGTTTAATAAAATTAGTGCACTAGTAAATTATCACTTCCTTGATGGTACATGCATTGTAAGCTTTATTGCATTCCATCCTAATATAAGCTTTATTGCAAGACAGATCAAAGCTTCACAGAAGGAGGTTGAGACAATGCTTCAAGAACAGAGGTTTGTCTTTTGCTATGAATGTATTTATATACGTGCTCCACAAGTTTATTGGTCTTGAAATTTAATTGAGTATAGTTTTGCTTTTGAATAGTGCCTGAAAGTAATCTTTACTTCCATAGAGTCAAATAGTACAGCAGGACAATTTGGCATAACCTTTTTTTGTTATAGTTGCAAATGTATAATATATATTAGTCATAAGTTTTAGAAGAAATAATCAATTATTCCAATGCAAAGAACTAAAGAAGAGATCAAAGAGGTGCATAATAAAGGAGGGTTGTATAGTATGAGATTTAAAATTTATAAGAACAATAGCAAATAAAGGAGGTGCATAATAAAGGAGGGTTGTATAGTATGAGATTATAAAACAATATTTAATAAATTTAAATAGGAAAGGCTAGCAGTTTATAGATAAACCCAAAATTTTCGCTTGTCAATGCATAATAAGGAATTGAAAGAGTCAAATGCCCCATACCCTTGAACCACCTTGTCTCTGACTAGAGACTTGGAGAGGGAATTTAAAAAGCTGCTACTTGCAGTTAAGAACTAACAATATGAAATTTTCGTAATAAGTATTCCCTTTCATTGTTATAGCAGAATGGACAGATTACATATATGTGTATCTATGAACCTTGAATTTAAGGAATAAAGAGTAAAAGGCATTCAGTTTGCTACCTAGGGAGAGGAAAAACTGTAATAATAGGACGTTGTATATAAGTCAGGAACCAGAACAACCTGAAGCTTTCATGTGTAATCACCTGTTTCCATGTTGTCACTGTTATTTCAATGGTTGAGATAGCAATATTGTACTTGATTTGGACAATAACTAGAATCAGGGTTTTATTAACTTTTGATGAACAAAGACCACACTTCCAAATGGATGATTCAGATATTAGAGGATGCAGAGGCCAAAAACCAAGACAAAAACGTTTAAACTATATGGAAGGCTCTATCTCTCACTGGATGAAACATGATTTTAAATACCGGGGTTTGACACTGGTCATTGTTGCATAATTGCATTAAGAAGCATTTCCATTATTTGTCCAATATGTTCTGTTTAAGATGCGTTTACTGTCATCAGTTTTATATAATATATTCTGTATTTGTCATTGCTAAAGTTTTTCTTTTGAAATTCTTATCTTACATTTCAGGAGTTCCTCTATGCAAGGTAAATTGTTAAAGCACAATCTTGATTCTCAAGTTGTAGACGCGCTCAAGGATCTCAGAGATAAGCTATCTTAGATTGAGTTGTAAATGCAATCAAGGTAAGCCATCTAAAAATGAGTTCTAACGGCTCTAAGGGATCTCAGGAACAAGCTGTCTGAAAACGAACTGCACAGTTATTTTAGAGATGTCAAACCTTCTAACCTCGGTTGTGCAACTGAAAGCGCTAGTACAGGCCACTAAACCATGTCATCCTTCTTAGTCCTCTGTTGTACAACTTCTGAATTTATGTCGTAATTTTTCTTCTTAAGCAATTTTTCTTCTTAAGCACTGCTCTTTTCTATTTTCTTCCAAATCATATGCAATGCGTACAGTTTTGTATTGATAGTTTGCTAGTGCAGTATTGATAGATTTGTATGTGAAAATGACCAGTTCTTGGTGCTTTACGAGTCTCTTTATTGTGCAGGAAATGATTAGTTTGATTCTCGTTTAAGTACATAATTTATCATTGTTGTTGAGCATTCATAGACATTGTTCAACAGTTAACATCAATTTATTATTAAAAATCTTCAATTTCTTCCTAAACGTACATAAAAAATATCAGTTTTTCGGTCTTTCTATTGTGTGCCCATCGGCACGTGATAAGTGCGAAAACTTATAATTTTAGGTCAATCACTATTCCATTCGTTCCTAAATACAAGTCCTCTTAACTTTTTACGCGTATTTTAAGGTATGTAAAAATCATAACTCCGCATATTTTTTTCTAATTTTTCTTTTCTTGAATTAAAATTTAATATGTATACTTTTATTCAGAAAAAGAAAATTTGAAAAATAATTTATGGAACTATCATTTTTGTTCAATTTAAAATACACGTAAAAAGTTAAAGCCACTTATATTTTGGGACGGATATAGTAATCAAGATGCATTAAAATTATAAGTTTCCACGTTTATCATATGTCCATGAACACATCGTAAAAAAAGTAAATTGAGACACTAAAACAGAATTTCTTTGACACTAAAACAAGGCAAATTTATGTTATTTCTAGTTCAAAACTACTAAAGAAGCACTATTTTATTTCTTATAAAATTGCGTTTTCGTTTGTCAGCAATTTTTGATAAATTATTAAATAAACCGAAAAATGTGTTTCAAACAATTTAAATTCATTTATAAACCGAACCAATACAATATATGACTCGATAATAATTTATGTCACGGCTAAGTTGAACCGAACTGTGTACACCGCACATTCTTAAAACACATTCGTAAAATCAAACACTCACTCCGAGTCTCTGACATGCATATTTATCTCAGAGAACAACACAAAATAGCAGAACAAAAAAAGAGAATTGTTCTGACAATGAAGAAGTTGAGTGGCAGAACAAGATCTGCAGGTCTTGTCTTGAATGTGTTTTTCATGGAGTATAAATTGGATTCAAAACATGTAATAATTTAAGAAGAGTCTGACAGTCAACAAGAATGAGTCAGAGAGTCAACCATGTCAATTTCTTATTAATGAGGAGAAAGCCAAGCTTTAAATGTGAATGAGATTCCAACGGTGGATTTGGTAGCCTCTCAATTTATGTGTATCTGTGAGTTTCTTTTCGATAGTTGCTTGACTTTTTTTTTTCCGTAGGTGACCTGCAGCCACGGGCTCATGTAATAGTCTGCAAATAACGTGAACCAAGAAGAACCGTATTTAAGCGACAGACTCTGACTCATGAAACATAATCATAAATTCTCCTCCCGTGAGATTCGAACCTGTGACCAAGAGAATAGTCATCCCCTCTTTAACCAACTGAGCCAACCATTGCGGGCATAATTGCTTGACTTGTGTGTACTTATTTTGAAATACTTTAATGATATAGTTAAAATAATAATTTTTATTTTTTTTTCTGAATAAAAATATATAACTTAAATTTTTATTTACAATTTTTTTTTTAAAAATGATGATTTTTACTATGCGATAAATATATCTTATTGTGTAGAAAAGTTAAGAGACAGTTAAATTGCGGCCCGTTCTTTTTTGACGCATTTAAAATTTTAATGGGCTCGGTTGAGGTATTTCTAGATAATATCTTTTCGATTTTCTTTTTGTTTTATATAAAAATTTATGTAACACAAACTTCTAATTGTGGCGCAGGTAAATATTTTATCACAAGTTAAAATATCGGAACGAAAAAATTGTCAAAATTAACAAAAGGGCTCACATGGAATATCATAATAACTTACTATTTATTTTTAAAAAATTGTCAAAAGTTAAAATATCAGAACAAAAAATCCCATATTTGTTTTGTAGTAAAAATAGTGAAGAATTATCTAAATATTATAATTCTTTAAATTATCCTATCGAATGTTTGTTTTGTTCGAGGATAAAACTATAATCCGCTATAGTACTTGATGGTAGGAGGTATTGTTTGTATCCTCTCTTATAAGTTATTTTTAAAAAGTCATTTTTAAACAATTATAATTGCATGTGAAATAAACATAAGCTACATTTGATAAAAATTTGTCAACTTTATATTACTGTCTACATATGCTAAAAAAACACTCGTAATGATATGTCATCATCATCTATTATTATATTAAAATAATATAAAATATTTATAATAATTTTAATAATTTTTAAAATATAACCAATCATTACTGAACTGCAGATTTTGGCAAACAGCGTTGGAGAACTTTAAGGGATTAATTGATTTAAAATGGTAAAGAAGACGGAGGAACTGGAGTAATGGTTAAAAATACCCATTTTTGGGTTGAAATTGCTCAAAATACCCATTTTCAAAACATATGTTGAAAATATCATTTTGGTTACGCATTTTTTAATTGGGTAAGTGTAATACACATTTGAGAATTGAGTATGTAAAAAAATTACTAAAGATACGTATTTATAGTTTTTTTTTATCGTAGGTAACCCCGCAGCCGCTACCCTTTGAGTGCGCACGGGGTAAACCCTACGGGCTCACGCAATAGCCTGCAAATCACGTGAATCAAGGTAAACCGCATTTAAGCGACATACTCTGACTCGGAAGCCATAATCATAAATTCTCCTCCCGTGGGATTCGAACCTGTGACGAAGATGATAGTTATCCCCTCTTTAACCAACTGAGCCAACCCTTGCGGACAAATGAATATTACCATTTAGATACGCATTTAACAAATGGGTAACTAATACAAAATAAAATATCTAAATGACAAATACGTATCCAAGAATTTTCAGCAATACACTACTAAAATGGATATATTGAGTATTTTACATAAAAAAATGTTATTTTTAACCTTCTTTCGATGCATATACGAGGCTTATGTCCAGAGGCCGAATTGGTGAATAAATAAAAGGTCCAATTAATTGTGCGGTGGCTCGGAGTTGGTATTCATGTGCATGCGTACGTGTCAACTTAATGATAAGACATTCGGGTCTATTTCTAATAATTGACATGGACGTATTAAGGAAAGAACAGTCCGGAGTTGTGCGGTACCAAATTGCAATTTGGTATCAAAGCTTGTTTCTAAAAGAAATGAAGTTGATAATTTTAAATTGCTTTATCACTAAAATTTATGTGAATATAGGTTTTATTATTATTAACTATATAATAGCTATATAACATCGGACCGCACCTTCACGGTTCGATTCGGTCGATAACTATAACATTCAAGACCATAACTGAATGTGTACCGGGACCCAACAACCACTCACCACCTGAAAAAGCTAGCGATTTAGTACATGTTAGCTATTGACTTGTATTTATCGATGTGGAATTTTACAAACATCCCCTTTTATAGAAAATATGTCCTCGTCGAAGTCACAAATACACATACGAAACCCGGGCAGTGCCTCTGCACTTCCGGCCGAGCAGAGCTCTAATACCACATGTCAGTCCAAAAAAAGCCAGCGATTTGATACACGTTAATTGTTAACTTGTATCCATAAAAGTTCCAAACACTCTTATTCTTATCGATGTAGGATGTTATAGTAACGATTTGAAACCTAACTAAACACATAAATGTTAAAAGTTATTATTTTTTAAGATTTAGATATAACTATTACACATAAAATACTGAAATACTAATATGAAGATATTAAATAATAAAATAAACATATAAATTTATAAAATAAACTTATGTAATTAATTGATATGTCTGTATATCTTTAAAAACTATATATAATTATTTATAAATATATTAATATATATTGAAACGGTCCGGTTTGACCTTAACGAGCCGCGATTTGAAGATGAAAATCAAATTGAAACACAAAATAACGATTTTTATTTATACTAAACCTAAATCAAGTCGAACCATCGAAAAAACCGAAAAAACAGTTTGGCCTGTTTAATCCGGTTCGATTCGATCGGTTTGACTATTTTTTTCACTCAACACTAGTGTCAATTTTGAAAACCAATTCGAATTTTTTCGCAAAAAGTCTATACCATACTATATATAATTTCTTTTTACCAATTTAACATGCGGATCCACATGTATTTTTTCAATATTATTATCATATAAATAATATTATATAACTATAATATAGTTATATAATAATTTATATTTATCCCATTTTTAGGTAGTCATTTATTTTTATACCATTTTAGGTAGTCATTTTTGAAATATAATCATTCATTTAACTAGTTTCACTGAATTAAAATATCCTATTACAATAACTTTCAGCCCGAGTAAAATTTCATATTATTTTAATCAATTACGGACAAAACCATTAATAATGCTGTAAAAGAACAAGAGAAATGTTATTTTCAGAGTTCTTTTTTTGTTTCCAGAGCAAAATAATGCGAAAAGACCAAACTACCCTTATATTCATATTTTTCAGGGCTTTGATTGTAAATGCAGGGAGGACAGTTTTTTCTTCTCACACTCATGTTACTCTGGATATAAAGAAATAACTCTGAAAATAACATTTTCCAAGAACAAAACTTACAACAGAATTAAAATAGTTTCCTAACACACCGCTCAGAAGATATTGCTGTGTGCAGGCCACCCTGTTTTAATTGTTTCAAATGTCCTCCTCTTAATTCATCTTTCTAGTAGGCCCAATTATCTTATATAGTTCATCATTGCATCTACATCTTCCACTAAATGTTTTAACAATCTTCTCTCCATTAATTCTCTTTCTTTTGTACCTCTTTCTCTAATTCTCTTGCACACCTATATATATATAGCTATAATATTCAAACTTTATTCAAAAACTGTATCGGATCGAGGTGCGTGTAAGCTGGCTCTCACATTTAGTATATATAAATATAGCATAATATAGAAATAATTGAACTCAGAATCTGAAATAAAAATATATGAAACAATGGACATCAATCCCTTAACCACTAAGTTGACCAAACTAAAGATCTTAGGTAACCAGCGGCCGCTAACATTCGGGTGCACCCGGTAAATCCTAAAAATACAAAGAACTCCTTAGAAAAGGAGCTGTAAAAAAATGGATGGAAAAAATGGATGGAAAGGAGAGAGTGATATCTTATCTTTACTAAACATGTACAACTTGCACAACCACTGTCATTGTGTACCATACTTGACACATATCTATATCAAACCACTTCATATTAAATGTATACATAAAATTAGTTGCATGCCCTAAATTGTTCAATTGTGCTTAGTTTATGGCAATAGCTTCAACCATGAACCAAGATCATCAACATCATAATAGCGACAACAAAGATGATGAGCATGATCATGACATGGTGATGCCGGGTTTTCGATTTCACCCCACCGAAGAAGAACTCGTGGAGTTTTACCTTCGCCGTAAGGTTGAGGGCAAGCGTTTCAATGTTGAGCTCATCACTTCTCTTGATCTTTATCGTCATGACCCTTGGGAACTTCCTGGTATATATATATCCCCTCTCAACACACACAAGCACACGACCAATCACTACAACAAATAAGGCCATTTACGAAAGACTTGGTATTTAAATCCACAGTCAATAGCATGTTTTGTTGTAGTCACTACTAGAAAAACTGCAATAGACATCGGCTATAAAACGATGTTTGAGAATTTTTCAACCGATTCGTGAGTATATGTAGTCATGATCTATGATGTACTGTATTAGAGTTATTATAGATCATGAAAACATAAATTTGTTTATATCTAGCTAGGGTTTGCTAATTGTGTATTGATTGAATGTGTATGGTTTATTGTTTTATAGCTTTAGCAGCAATTGGAGAGAAGGAGTGGTATTTTTATGTGCCTAGAGATCGAAAGTATCGAAATGGGGATAGGCCTAATCGTGTCACAACTTCCGGTTACTGGAAGGCCACAGGAGCTGACAGGATGATTCGAACTGATAGTTTCCGGTCAATTGGATTGAAGAAAACCCTTGTTTTCTACTCCGGAAAAGCTCCCAAAGGTATTCGAAGTAGCTGGATTATGAATGAATATCGTTTGCCTCATCATGAAACCGAAAGGCTCCAAAAGGTAAACTAACCAACTCAACTCATATCAACTCATATTGAAGAAGATCACATGAGAACAGAAAATATTACATTTATGTAATTAAATCATTAGTACTCCAGTAGCTAGGGTTTATCTTATACTTGCTATTTGATTTGAAGCTAAACTTATCTAATCCTGATTTTGTTAAAGGTTTTTGTTATTCACAGTAGTATATGAATCGAATTTTGTTTTTTCTTCCGATAAGTTGATGATTTTCTGAACTACCTTGCTGAAAGTTTCTGATGGGGTTTGATTGAAAATGAAATGTGATCTTTCTTGTCTGTCAGATAATTTGAGTTTAGTGTTCATTTGTTAAGTCCTGTAGTTTTATTACAGAAACTTTGGTAACATATATATATAAGTTAATTTATGCAGAAACAAATCTTGTATATGAACATTAAACTCAGAACTATATCACCGATATCATTTATTACTGTTAAAGATCTACTCATTAAACTCTAGCTAGTAATGATTGTGGGTGACTACATAGCTAGGGACTGTTTGGAACATGAGATCTTGATTCACGGAAATGAAATTGCAGTGAAACTCATTCTCATTTTTGCTAACCAGGTTGAAATCACGTGATCCAAATGACACCTCGTGAATTATAACTCTTTGTTATTAACTTTGAAAAATATTTACAGGCTGAGATTTCGCTTTGTCGGGTGTACAAAAGACCAGGAGTGGACGACCACCCGTCTCTTCCCCGCATTCTTCCTACCAGAGCTTCCACATCAACCAGTGGCAAAAATTCGACCCACAATTCGTTAGAAAAACTTAAAAATATCAGACGGGAAACTCATCATCAAGAAGAAGCCCATGACAAAATCAGTGATCAAACAAGTGGAAATAGTACTAGCACCGATGTTGGGACTGCTCTAGGACTTTCTTATAATGTCAACTCCTACATTACCCTGGACCCTAATATTTCCACACCAAATTGCAACATCTACTCAACCGTCTCGTCGCTTGTGCCCTTGCCTAATGCCATTGATGATCTTCATAGGCTTATAAGTTTTCAACAAGCTTCGGTTAATCAGCATCATCAGCAAGTGTTTCATAATGTCGATAACCCTAATATCGCTGACGTGTTATCGGCTGGTTCAGTTCAAGCTACCTTCCCAGAGAGGCTGTGGGAGTGGAGTTCAATCACCGGAGCTGCAACCAAAGATTATGATGTCCCTTTCAAGTAACTAATCAGTATCTTGCATATATTACAGGTGCTTAACTAAATGGTACTAGTAATTTATATACAGTTTCAATAAAGTGCAGGTACTGCTGTTCATTTACTTTATTTTGTCGCTGATTAGGGCATTTGGCATCATATTTGAATTCAGAAACTCTAAATATATAAAATTTCTTTAGGTTGAACTACCAATATTCCGGTTAACTGGATTGAAATCCCATGCTCCGAGAAGTTTTAAGATACAATATATTGGTCCCTCAACATTATTTGAAGCCTATGTTAATTAGTACTCAATGGATCTAAATCCTCAAGATGCTTGGGGAATTGAGGGAGGCCGGGAATATAAGTTAGCCAAACACTGGCAATATCTCTTGATTATCACCATGCAATGCAATATGAACAGTAAATAAAATATAAGTACTTTGAATTCAAGGAAGAAGGTTACTGTGTATTATTGTTACTTGTACATTTTATGCTTGAAGGGTTTTGGTTAGGATGACGAATCATTTGCTGTCTACCATTTATCTGCAAACTTTAACATGTAAATTTTAACCAGATTAGGTGACTTTTGCATTGACATAAAAATAATCAAATATTATTCTTATATTCCTGATTTAAATAGAAGATAAATCAAATAAAAATATATTTTTTTTTTAATTTAATAAATCGCCCATAAATCACAATTCGGCAGCTCAACCTACTAGTTCGATTTACAAAATGTGCAATCATGCTCCCTTACCAGTTATTTACATTTTATTTTTTTTCAAAAGTAGTAACTTCTTAAAATATAAAATTTAATTACACTCACTATTTTCATCTATCTTTCCAAATCTATCACTTACTTTTATTACATCTTCTACATTTTCTAACGACCCTAATAAAATCCAGAGCATTTTTCGAAAACCGGGTGAAGTCCCGATTATATGGGTGAAGAACCAAACCGAAATCTATGGATCCGAGATCCGATCCGAGATCCGAATTATATAATCCGATAATTATCCGAAAACCAAATTAAACCGATCCGAAAATTACCCGAACCGAAAATTTAACCGAAAATGATCCGAAATACTAGATCCGATTATAAATTGGAACCGAACAAAACCGATTCATATAATATTTGAACCGAATATGATCCGAAATAAGCAAAATTCATACTTAAATGTATCTTATATTCGTGATAATTTAATTATTTAATTATAAATTAATGTAAAAGTACATTATATTATATTAAAAGTACTACATTTAATAAAAATATATTTTTTTAAGTCTCAAAATATGAAAAAATAAATAAGTTAAGATCCGAAATATCCGAACCGAATTTAATCCGAATCGAATTTTGTCCGATCTTTATCCGAATTTCATCCGTTTTTTATCCGAATTAGACCCGAACCAAATCACATCCGATCCGATCCGAATGACCTCGAGTTATATCATAATCCGAAAGTGGAACCGATCCGAAACCGATCCGGTTATCCGATTTGCCAGGTCTAGTAACAACTAGCTCACAGCATGCCCCTAAAAGATCATAATTTGTTGGTACACCTAGTAGTAATACTTTAACTTATAAACGGGAAATCTTATCGATGTGGGACTGGGGCGTTACGGCCATAAAAAAAATGGATATGTCAGGCACAGCACAGGTCTGAGACCCATGAATCAAAAAATTGCACAAAGAACAACTTCTGTATTTAACAGATACCAGTACTGATCATTCTCCGTGTCTAATCCTTAATAGTAGATACAGCTACATTCTTCTTCGTCCTCTTGATCTAAACTAGAATAGCTAGCTATATAGCTACATAAACATCCCGGCATATATGCACGCGTCTCTGAGGATTCGAACTTTGAGTTTTTAATAGCCTAAATAAAAAATGAGTAATACTCCCTCAGTACCTTCCAATTGTTTATATTTCTGATGAAGTGTCTGACACGCATTTTAAGGTGCATAAAATGTATAGTTATGTAACTTATTTTTACAATTTTCTTTTTCTTAATAAAAGTTGAATATTTTAATTTTTATTCAGAAAAACAAAATTATATAAAAAAATACATAACTATACTTTATATGCACCTTAAAATACGTGTCGGACACTTTCTGAAAAATGTAAGCAATTGAAAGGTACGGAGGGAGTAATAGATAATCCAAAATTTATATCAAAATCGTTATAAAATGATATGACAAGGACATGTGTCGAAATTTAATTCGTTTACGTAAATAAATGCATGCAGGATCTCATATTATAACGAGAAAAATCATCATTTATAAAATATTTGAATTTTTTTTAACAATATTCAGGCCTCATGTCGGCATGCATGCGCCTCTGAAAGAAATACAGATAATTGGTCCATCTACACTACGAGTACATATGATGATAGGTCCTTTGATTAGAAAGGCCACCGCTATACTATAAAGAAGATAATTATTACTCTCTCACACCATGAGGGGTAAAAAAAATCACGTTATGCATATTTTTAATTATAATATCAATTACAAAATTTAGAATATGAATTTTAGTTTGATATCAAAATTTTAATTAAGTAGTACTATATAAGTTTCATATTTTGACAACAATTTTAATCCCACTTTTGAAATTTTAAAAAGGATCCATAAATCATGTGTATTCTCTTATTTGATTTGGAGCACTACACATGTGCATCATGCACATATGCTCAAAATTAAATTTGAAAATACGCATAACACATATGGACCTTTTTTGCAAACTACTTTCATCAAGAATTAGGGGAGTACATTGCGTGAGCACGTAGGGTTTATCCAGTGCGCATCCGAAGGGTAGAGGTTGCGGGTTATCTACGATAAAAAAAAAGGATTAGGGGAGTAATTGGAATCTCGACTTGAACAAATGGAACTCGATTCGGTTCAAACTTGTTATCGAGTTCGAGTTTGAAAACATATATAAAAAACTCGAGTTGATCATCATTTTTTTGAAATCGGCTCGAACTCCATTCTTTTTTAAAAAAAATTAAAAAAATATATTTATGTGTTTGTTAATTGGGTTTGGATGTTATATTTAAATTCCCAAATTTCTCTGTACGAAAACCAAAATGCCCTGCCACGAAAAAAATGACCAAAATAACTTATTGATACGAATGTGAAGTATACATATACCACCAAAAATCCGCATATACATCATGCGCATTCTCTGTTTTGATTTGGAGTAATACACATGTGCATCATGCATATACGCTCAAAATTATATTTGAAAATATTCATGACACACATGCATATTTCTTGGAAAAATTGAAAAGTCAGACAACACAGTACTCACATTCGTATTTAACGGGTATTTTGGGCACTGTAACACGCTGGTTATTATTTTGGGCATCGGGTCTTCAAAAATGGAGCAATATGGACATTTTTTCTTTGTTAATTTATGCATCATCATTAAACATCTAAAATACTGTTTTTTTACAAATTAACTTACCATTTTTTCCATATATTGCATAAATGATTTATTATATCTGATAAAAACTTTAAATTAAATTATTTTAATACGAAAGTATGATAAATTTAATTATACAGTACTTTTCATAATTGATTTATAAAATTATTTTTTATTATAAAATTCAACAGAATTTTAGTAATTAGATCTTTTCATTTGCAAAATGCAGAACTGCAAAATTTACATGTTTATATTTTTATTAAAATATTCAGTTTTGAAAAATGAGAGGATATCAGAACTTTGAAAAAGAAAATATTAAATTATTATAAAATCAAAATAACTCTGATATCGCGATTAATGTGTTTTTTGACAAAATATGTGAACTATTATTTTAATTTATCTTTTAAACAATTCTTAGTGGATGTATGAATTAAATGATTGTCAATTTCTCGAGTTTTACATCCAAATACTTTGTAGAATTATAGGTATAATAATAAGAAGGTAACATTGTAGCATGCACCATTAATGTTAAATTAAAAATATTAATAATGACTTTTAATACAATTAGATGGTTTTTATGAAATTATCGAATTCAAAATTTGAAAAATTCTATATGAAACTAATAAACTCGAAACTCGACTATAACGCGATATTTGAAAACTCGATAAAAACTCGATAAAAACTCAATAAGCTCATTTTTTTTATCATTTTTATCAGTATTACTTACGTTAAATAAATACAACATTCGAGATTTAGAGTTGGACTAATATGTTTTAATTATTGTGGCTACCGGTTGTCAAACTTAGATAGATCGAGACATGTTGATAAGATTGCAAGAAAAGATGATCGACTTTTTCACAATTTGTGATGACGATCTAATTAAGGTGTTCAAAACTCATAAAGATGTCAACAAATTCAGAAAATCAATAAAGAGATATTTGATATAATGTTTGACATGAATGCGTAGATTATATTGTACATAATAATAAATTTAAGTTCAATGACTGTGAGACGTGATTGATCATTGCAACAAAATATTAGTGTTGGCCAAAGAATTCACATGTGGCTAAAAATGAGATTTTGAGTATATATACAATTTATGGGGATATTGTACAGGATGCCAAGTTCAATTAACATGGATACCGCTTTAGTTTTGAATATCATAATCAAAATTGCACATCATCTTTAATCACGTGATTCAGAGTGGAACATGATTGATCATTGTAACAAAATTTTGGTATTGGTGTGACAGTGGATAAAATGAGTTTTTTGAGAATACAAAATTTGCGGGGATATTCAACAACAAACCTAACCCATATAACATCGATAATAATTTTAAGGTTGAATAACACAATTAAAATGCATATGAGCTTTCCGCAACTTCGATTATGAAACACTATTTGATAAATAGTCAAAAGTAATTAAAATTATGCTTACTTAGTTCAAGAAATATTCCAATCAAGTTATCAAAACAAGTTACAAGGAAGAGGTACGTCCTTTGAAGTAAAAACTTTAATCCATATTAATAAAGAAAATATTTTCTATTGAAGATTACTAAAAGTATAAAAAGACTGAATATTGAAAATAAGAAATTCCGAAAGTTGCATATAAAGTTAATATGTGAGAGTTTTGTGTAATTATCGATTTTTTTTGCTTAACAAATATTTGGCTTAGGGTTTCCTCGTAGCCAGTCACAAAACCTACACACAACCTACAATAGCTATATTAGTCAAACATATGTACAACCGCAAATGTGTGTATAATTAAAATTTTGTTGTTGACATAAATCGTACACAGGTAGAAGATTCCAAAGATATATACACAAATAATCGTATTTATCAGTATATAAGTGGAATTTTGATAATATAATAGGGAAAAGAAGGAAAACACAATTAGATGCGTTCAACAATTACAAAATTATAGCTTATAGAAAACTTAAATTAAAATAGTATACAACTGTGCATCTATGATTTAAATCTTACACTTCTTATATAATAACTTTTAAGATTAATCATTTTTATCAATTTGATTTGAAATATCTAACGGATGTGAAATGAGTGACCAAAACTACAGGCGGATTAGAGTACTAAAGAAACTTTCAATATAATGTAGATTTGTTAAGATTTTAGAATTCTGTCTTCAAGTATTATTTAAATAAATTCATATAATAAAGAATTATCAACAAAGAAAAAAAGAGTATTATATGAATAAATCTAAAATTTGCATATAAAATTATTAATAAATTACATACCTCGAAATGTGAACTTTCAAAAATGTCAAGGTTTTGATTTCTAGTATGCGTGATTTTAACTATGTATATAAAAAAAGTATTATAAGGATAAATTCAAAATTTTTAAAGAAAATTACATACTTCTAAAAGAGGTCGAGGTTTCGACTAGTAACGTATGCGTGACTTCAACTATATATATAAAAATGAAAAGTATTACATGGATAAATCCAAAATTTTCAAGGAAAATTAAAGACCTCTAAAAGAGGTTAAGGTTTCGATCCCTGACATGTAAAGTATTATATGAATAAATCCAAAATTTTCAAAGAAAAATAAGTATTAACTTATTTTTTCATAGAGTATCTCATTGTTTACATCAGAAATCCTACATATATATATTGAAATAAAAGAATAAACGCAGGTGCCTTTCAAATAATGACTAGTATTTAAATTATGCTAAATGAGATAATTTTTTTTTAAATGTATACATTCTGAATTCGAAATTGGGTTGAAAATTTGCGTTCTAGTAGGGCGGATAAATAATTTCTAGATCTTATTGAGTTCAATTCAAAGGTTTTTTAGAATAAAATATTATAAAATCCAATGCAAATTATCGAGTTTGATTTAAGTCAAAACTTATAACCAAATTCAGTTAAATACGCGAAAATGTAATGAAATGTAAATATGTAAAAAATTCTTGCAAAACCTAAATTTGAACCAAAAAATTAAATGAAATTTAATATTTATTATGTCATATTTTAAAATTAAAACTTTTTATTTGCATAAAAATTCAAAATATGATGTTTGGCTTTGTTTGATCCAATCAAACCAAGATTAAATGAAGTAACCATCATGTGAATATATAAAAGTAAATATTAGTTTTTTAAAAATTAGGATTAACTATCATTTACTGACTTGTACTATAAAAAGCTAAAATTGATGAATATTTCAAAGGCGTCATATGATATATGCAAAGATCAAACAAATGTTTGAAAATCAGGCTCTATTCCAAATATCATGGAAAAATGGTAAACTTATATATGAAAACGTACTCTGTTTGTTTTGCGGTGGAAGAACTAATGGTATGATAAAAAACTGGTAAGAATATATAAGTTTTAGTGCATTCGATGTTTTAAGAATTATATCAGTTTTTCATTATGTAAAAATTTGATATCCGTATGAGAGTTTCGGCGAAAGATCGAGGAAATTCTAATGAGGATCGTATAATGTGGGGATTAAAGAATGCTTGATTTGGACTTTAATTAAGCAGTTTAAAAAGTATAGAATGTTGTCCAGTAAATTACAAATGTATAAGAGGAGTTGGGATACTATTTTTTATAACAAATTCAATTATCAAACAAATATGAAACATGTTTTATATATTTACGTAAAAATTGTTACAAGCTCTCTTAAGAGATATTTATGTTCTTGAGAGCTATTAGGTTCGACAACCAATAATATTTTTGTGTTATATAACCGACATATCAATCTCTTGTATAAATCCCGGATTAACAAATATCATCAAATACTGATTAAATCCTGACAAATTAAAAATTCTGACGGCATAACAAATCCTAATGATGTCTTCCTACTTAAAAAAAAAGATTATACAGGATTGTTCCTAGAAAGTCAGATACTTTTTTCTAAATACAGTTCATAAATATGTCAAAAATATAAAGATAGGTTTATATTTCTAATATATCATATTCCGCTTGTTCTTTTAGATATTTTTGAAGACGATATCTCCTGGTTTGTCCCATTCTAGTGCATTCGCTGGAATTAGATTGTGATGCTGACTCATCCCAATATACAAAGATGAAGTAGATAAATTATTTCAACCCACCGGGGATTGATACAAGGTCTCAAAACTAGTTGTCGCCTTCAAGTAATGTAGAAAGAAGCACCCAAAAGTCATCGTCCGTTCCCTAATATCATTTCACAAATGATTTAATAAGATTATGTAGAAGTTTATAGTTTAGAATTTGAACTGCTAAGATACTACTATAAGATATAATAATGGTGTTGTTGCTGCCCGAATTTGCGTTGTTCACCACCATTTTTCTGCTGCACATAATATGGAGTCGAATTTAGGTTTAAAAGTCTTTTATATATTATTTTTGTTGAATTTTACATATATTGAGTATATATGTTGACCATAAACTCGGGGAGGCGATTTTATGGTCTTCAGTATCACTCGTCGGATCCGAAGCTTATCCGTTTTCTCCCTCTGCATTTCCGGCACTTCCTCTCTCAAATCCATCATCAACTTAAACCGATCTGTAATCATCCTTTCTGGAGGGCCCCACTCGGTCCACGCGCGCAGCGTGCCGTCATTCCTAGATGGGTTCGTTGAGTATGTTGAGACTAAAGGCATGTTTCTTTTGGGGATTTGTTATGGATTACAGTTACTTGTGGAGAAATTTGGTGGAGGGAGAAAGAAGAGTATGAAAGAATGAAGATTCATATTTTGAAGGAGAGTTATGGGTTGTTTGATTGTCAAAAAATTGGGGATAAATAGATGATCTGGATGAGTCATGGCGATGAGGCGGTGAGGTTGCCTGAGGCTTTTGAAGTTGTGGCTAGGAGTCAGTAGGGAATCTCTTGCGTTTCAATTTATTTTTTCCAAGCCTTGTGCTTAAAGGGACATCATCAATGGATTCATGACTAGAAGTAGACATGTTGAAAACTTTCGGATCCCGAGAAGAGTTGAAGATGGTGCAACATCGAATCCTGTTACGTTACTTCGAATTGAATCTTAGCCCACCCCCCTGTGATTTGATTTCTTCAAAATCTTGAGCTTCAGCCTCAAGGAAAGATGCCGTCCTATGATACTCAGGTAATTTTGGAATGAAAGAAAGAGCGAATGGGGAATCAAAACCCAATCGTCTGTTGAAAGCTTCAAATGGATGAAATAGAGAGGATGAAGACGCGCCCTCGCCTTCCAGCTGAAATAAGAAAGTAAAAATGCTAAGGGCGCGTCCATGATATAAAGAAAGGTAAAAGAGATAGGACGCGTCCATAAGAAACACACAACACAACATATGGGCAGAAAGATGAAGATTTCTGAAGTGAGGACGCGTCCTAGATATCTATCACATGTGATTTACGATGAATGAGAGGCTCAACTGGGAGAAATGTGCAAGTAATTAGGGAGTCAACTAAAAGGTTAAAAAATACAGCACATGACGCGTCCTTGTTTGAAGACGCGTCCATATCATCTTCGTCATAACAGAATAATCAGTATCGACTAAGTTATGTAACAAACAAAATACTAGGACGCATCCTGAGATATAGACGCGTCCACGTCGCTAAAATACAGAGGAATGCTAATCGATTACGGGTCAATTTGGGGAAAAAATTATGTAACCCTAGAAACATGTGATTGAAAATCAAAAGATCAAAATATGGTAATTTTCCCAATATATACACATATACATACAGAATAAGGGGAAGAACAGTGAAATGAAGTTAAAGAATAAGAACAATTTGTTAGGTCATACACACTGTAGAAGGGGGTTGAATACATTGTATAATACAATCAAATCGAATTAAAAACATAAGTATGTAACAAAGAATAATCTTATTAATAAAACAGTATTGCAATGGAACTATTCTCTCTCAGTAATGAACAATATCACTAAGAGCTGCTAGGGTTACAATGAATAATATTCTCGATAGTGGTAACACTTCTAGTGTAAACCCTATGCTGTGTTTATATACTACACATTTACAAGATAATCTCTAATTGATATCGAATATAATTCTGTATCCAAAAATATATCAATTAGTTATCTTTTCCTCCAAGTCTTCTATTCTTCATAGAATTCTTCTCCATGCATATCTCTTCTTATTTTAGTCTTGATCTTTTTTCCCTTCAATCAGCCGCCTTTCTTATCTGAAAGTCTTCTTAAGTCCTGATATTATCTTCTGATGAATATCTTCTGATATCTTAAGTTCTAATAACTTAAGTTCTGATATCTTAAGTTCTGACTTCAGTATAAGTACTAATTTCCAGTTAAGTCCTGATTTGTCCTGTTAGTCAAGATCTGAAAACTAAACACAAATCATTATTAGACATGACATCACAAATATATCTAACAATCTCCCCCAACTTGTAAATTAGCATAATATACAAGTTCAATAGATATTTGATGATGTCAAAAACATTAAGTACAAATGCATATGAGAATTTTTCTAAATAACTACAACTCACAGTCCTTATAGCTTTTACCATCCTTAAAGTCTGATATCAGCTTTAGCCTGTATATCTTTCAAAATTTAACAGTTGTAGTCCTCGACCTGGCTTTAGTGTGTGATCTCTTGAATGTCAGGAGTTGTTCTGAGATAGTTCTTCAGAAGAGTTCTCTTAGCATATTCAAGTTCATTTATTATCCTCCTTTTAGCATCTTTAAGTTCAGCTGTATCTTCTCCTGTAAAGATAGCAGCCCTGAGATCATTAATCTTTGCTTTCCTTATCTCCTGATCCAATCTGATCAGATAAGCTTTGTCAGACTCCAGATTAAATTCAACACCCTTAATACCTATAAAAGTAGTAATCTTGGCGGTATTGGGCTTCATCTCAACTAAATCACCATTGCGAGCTCTGTACTTTGGATAGTATGGGCTGTCAGACTTTATAGAGTAAAGTTTCTTCTGCCTTTGAATATCAGATATTAAGTATCTGGTAGCACCATCTGTTGACCTGTTCTTCACTTAAAGTAGAAATAAAACATATTGCAGTTCTTCATAATACTTCAACCGAATTGTATCCTTTCTTATCTAGAATACTCTCCCATCTGTCATAAAATAAAGCATTATGTCTTCTTTCAGCTTGGAGTTGTAAACCATATGTACAGACTCTAATTGATTTAGTCTTTCTGGAGTTGTCCCTACTCTTGGTTCAGTAAGGGATGTAGGATATGAGGTAGAGTTGTTTATTCTTTTCTCATTAGCATTACCCAGTCCTTTTTTATCTCTAGCTTCCTTCCCTTGGATCAATCTACCCTGAAAAACATTTGTTGAAGTCTTCATAGGTTGAGCAGATTGTTGAGCTTTAGTAAATCCAGGTAGTAGAACTGTTGAAAATTTAACATGAGCAATGTCAGAGGTTTCCTTTTATTCTGATGTCAAGACAACTTGAGCTTTGTCAGAGGTCGCTTGAATATTCCTTTTCTTCTTCAAAATCAGACTTGTATCTTCATCAGCATATACTTCCAGATCCATAGTTGGCAGATATATCTTTACTGATTCATCAGCTTTTGCCTTACCCTTGAATCTAGGATCAACTTCCACCTGTGATTTGGACTCGGCCTTAGATGCCTCAATATTTGTCCTCTCTTTGATCACAATGCCCTTAGACTTAGGTGGTTTCTTTGCTGTGACTTGAGTTTTAGACTTTGACTTAGATTTGTTATTTTCAGCTTTCAGTCTAATCTCTTCTTCCTTCAGACTTTTAATATCCATGCCTGGATTGTCCTTTAGGAACAGCCTTTTGGAGATCTCTTCATCAAGTTTCAGAGTTTGTTCATCAGAACTTATCCTTTTGGTATCAGAACTTGTTCTTTGACTTATAGTTCTGGCTTCCCTTGATAAAGAACCCCTGCCTTGACTTAGACCTCTACTCCTTTCAGAGTTTCCCTGGTCTTCATTATCATCATCCTTACCCTTCAGTGGTTGATCAGTTATGCATTTGGACTTAATTACTTTCTCCCCCTTTTTGGCATCATCTGGTAGAAGCAGGGAGACAAGCAATTCCACAGAGTTTTCGATTTCATTGAGTTGGTTTTGTTGAGCAGCTTGATTCTTTAAAATATCAGATAGTTGAGCTTGCTGCTTTTCTTGAGTCTTTTCTATATACTCAATGCGGTCAAAGGCTAGCTTAAAAAACCTTTTCTTGTCCAATGTGACATTCATGGTTTGCTTAGTCACTGTATCTTGAATTTGGTCCACCTTGGCTTGAGTTATTGAGTGTTGACCTTGAAGGTTCCTGGTACTCAATGCAGTAACTCTGAGCTGTGCTTTGAAGTCATCATTCATCAGCATCTCATCAGCTTTAGCCAGGTGCTCAGCAAGAACATCTGCAGTAAGAACAAAATCAACTTTGTTCCACTCCTTGATCCACTCTCTTCCTCTATGAGTTTCACTCCAAGGAACTGGTGCATCCTTTCTCACAAACTACTTAATTAAGTAAGCTTTATCAACTGTTTGTGAAGGTGTATGTCCTAAAGGACCAGCTGCATCAGCATTTATATTTGTAGCAGCTTCACCAGTATTTTCTTCAACAGAACTTGTAGAATCTTAAGTATCAGCATCTTGTGATAGAATGATTATATGTGAAATAATAGAAGATTCATCTGCATGGACATCTAGCAATGGAGTTATTGGTGGAGTGTGTTGAGAAAGATGTGAAGTAGATGGAGCTTCCAGATACAAGACCATAGGCAAATCCAAGTTGTTGATATCAATTTCAGCACTTGTGCCTGGGTTGTCAGCATGTACTGGAGAGTTTATTGGAGACACGGGAGGTGTAGGCATTGGAGTAATCTCTGGCTCTTGGATTGGAGATTTGTGAGCTTCATGAAGTTCTGGCTCAACACTTAGAAGAGATTCAACTACAGTAGGTTCTTGTGGGATCAGAGATTCCTGACCCCCTTTCACAGCTGCTATTTCCATTCCTTCTTCAGAGATTGATTCTTCTACAGCCCTCCTTGCTCTTTGCTTTTTAAGTCTCTTAGCTGGTGGAGAGACTCTGGGAGCTTGATCATCAGAGTTTAACTTTCTAAGCCTTTTTAGAGGCCTAGAAATCCCAGTTTCTTGAGCTGTCTAAGAAGAGACCTTCTCAGCTACTTCAATAACAGGTTCTGATGGTTGAACCTGTGCCTCATCATCAGACTCATCTCTTAAAATCATCTTCCTTCTTTTCTGCTATGCCTGAGGTACTGTCTTAGTCCTCTTTGCTCTAGAAGAAGAAGGCTTCACCTGAGTATGTGCTGATGGCTGGCTGACATGTTCAGATGTGTGTGTTTGTTGAGTGGCAGTAGTAGGTTTTGATGGCTGTTGTGGTTGTGGTTGTTGTTGTGGAACATCAGGATATAATACAGAGTAAGTATCAGCATCAGCATTTACAAGGGCTTGCTTTACTGCTAAAGGAATTCTAAGGGGCCTCAGAACTTTCTTTTTGTTATCAGCAGTTAAAAGGTCAGTAAAAGCCCTTTTTGCTAACCTAAAAGGTTCTATGTGTTCACTTGCTAGTTGTGGTTCATCTAATCTACAGTAACTGTAAATTAACTGACAGAACCTAGCAAAGTAAACTACATTCCTGTCCTCTTCCATTCTATCTCCTATAAAACATAACACAGTCTTGGCATAATCAAAGTGAGACTGGTTTAGGAGAGCATACCCAATTTGTTGAGTCAGAATCGGAATGGCGTCAAAATTTGAGCATTTGTTTGCGAACGCCTTGGTGATGCAATCGAAGAAAAAGCTCCATTCGCTTCGAATATGTGGGCGTTTAAGTTGGCCCAACTTTGCCAAACTCTCCTCATACCCTAAATTAGCCATCATTTATTGTAGCAATGGCTCCTCAACAGCAGAACTGAACTGGCAGTTCTCAGGTAGATGTAGAGCTTTCCTGACTGTTGCCAGAGTAACAACGTACTCCACCTCCTTTGCTGTAAAAATGATGCTTGGAATCCCATCCTTACCACCATCATCATAAAGTCCCGTTCGCCAGAACGTCAGAACTTAAGTTCCAGATAGAGTGGATGGCTGCGTCAAAGCGAACCCTATTTCACTGTGAGCCAAGAAGTCCTGAACAAAATGAAGTTCCGACGGAGCGTCACTCTTGGTTATAATGGTAGTGTAGTTGTTGGGGACGAACTTTGCTCCATTAAAGATTAGATCCTTGGGTGCCATTGAAAAAGAAGTGAGAAATAAGAATGACTGAAAGGTGTTTGGTAAAATGTCTGTGTAAAAACCGTCAGAGAATATAGAGAGAATAAGAGAAAAGAGAGAGAGTATAGAATACAAAAGTAGATAAAAGATTTAAAATCTTTTCTCTCTTTTACTTATACACGCCACTTGATAGAAGTTAAGACGAATTGGAACAGTCTTTACACCTGTCAGCCATTCAGTAGTTAAGACAATAGTTAATAGGCACATGAAATAAGTAATGATTACTATGCACATGCAGTTTTTCAATAAAAAAACTGTTCCCACTAAACAAATGATTATGATTGTCTTTATCTCACTTAAACCAATATTCTGATAAAATAGAACCGTTCAAGTATTAACCAAAAATATATCAAGTAAATAAATACTGCCACATAAGCATCAGAACTTGATTATTATCAGAATTTAAAGGTCTTCAGAATATGGCTTCTGTACTCAAAAAGTGAATGTTTATTTCTGTATTTCTTCACACAAATACTGATATGGTTTCCGCAGAACTTAATCATCAGAACTTCCATCAAAACTTGTCCTCAGAATTTATGCAACTGACACTTAAACTGTTCATCTAAAACAACATTGATCATCACAGTAATTTTCATCATTCATATGGAGTGTAAGTGTGTGCTTTAAGCTAAATATCAGACAAAGAGTAAAGTCTAATTCACTTCAGTACATCTTATAAATAAGGCATAACTAAGAACTTTGCTCAAAATCTGTCATTAGTCTGAAGTCTACTATAAAATGAGTTCATGCACGAGTCCACCTCAACTGTCTTGTGCTCATTTTATGCATCTTTTGATATTCTTTTTCACAGGAGCTCCTCAGTGTAAGTGAGTCACAACTGCTTATCAGAATTTATACTATTATCAGAGTATTTCTCCAGTAATCAGAGAATGTGAAAAGTCACCAAGAAAATTTTATTTTGCTTTTCTAATGCATATTACTTAATACCAGCAATGCACTTGGGTCTTCCCTTCCACATATATTTTTCTCTAGATCTCAAAGGAGTACCTAATATTTATTTCTTTTTTTTTGATAAGTGAGGCTTAACAACACGTAGTACATCCATATGATTTACCAACATCAGAACTTAACAGATAAGAAGCACTATTCTAGTTTTTGACTTAGTAAAAAGATACACAAAGTAAACCTAACCAAACTCAATATTAGAATTTTCTTGTGTTAAAAGATTTCCATATAAACAATTACTTCAAACATGGGATCTTCAGTATATTAGAGACTACTAGGTCAGCATCTAGCACAGTTATCCTCATTGGATTGAATAGTCACAGACACATTCATATCACTATCAGAGTTTAGAAATTCACATCAGACAACTATCAGCACTTAGGAAAATTTCAATTTAAGCACAGATTACATAAAGATAGTAATATCTGTAAATACTGATCATAAAGTCTGATGTATCAGAACATAAACTAAACAGATTTAGAGAAAGAACCTGAAACCATTCCAAGTTCATTTACCAATCTTGTAAAAGTAGCTTCACATACTGGTTTTGTGAAGATATCTGCTAGTTGTTGATCAGTTGGAACAAAATGCAATTCCACTATACCTTTCATCACATTTTCCCTTATGAAGTGGTACCTAATGCTAACGTGTTTGTCATTGAGTGCTGAACTAGATTACCTATCATAGCAATAGCACTTTGAATATCACAGTAAATGGGTATTTTTGAATATGTTAACCCATAATCCAGTAACTGATTCTTCATCCAAAGAATTTGTGCACAACAGCTTCCTGCAATAATGTACTCTGCCTCTGCAGTTGATGTAGAAATTGACTTTTGTTTCTTGCTAAACCAAGAAACTAATCTGCCTCCAAGAAATTGGCAGCTTCCACTTGTGCTTTTCCTGTCAATTTTGTACCCTGCAAAATCTGCATCTGAGTAACCTATTAGCTTAAAGTCTGATTCCCTAGGATACCATAATCCTAGATCAGATGTACCCTTAAGGTACTTGAAAATTCTTTTCACAGCTGTTAAGTGAGGTTCTCTTGGATCTTCTTGAAATCTTGCACAAAGACAGGTAGCATACATGATATCAGGTCTACTTGCAGTTAGATAGAGTAATGAGCCAATCATACCTCTGTAATCAGTAATATCTACTGATGTACCAGTATCCTTATCCAATTTTGTTGCAGTGGCCATAGGAGTGGATGCACTTGAACAGTCTTGCATTCCAAATTTCTTCAACAAATTTCTGGTGTACTTAGATTGACAAATAAAAGTTCCTTCTTCATTCTGCTTGACTTGAAGGCCCAGAAAATAGCTAAGTTCTCCCATCATACTCATTTGATATCTTGACTGCATTAGCTTGGCAAACCTTTTACAAAGTATGTCATTTGTAGAACCAAAAATGATATCATCAACATATATCTGCACCAAAAGTAAGTCCTTTCCATGGTTGAGATAGAATAAAGTTTTGTCAATAGTCCCTCTGTTAAATCCACTTTCCAGAAGAAACTGAGCTAATGTCTCATACCATGCTCTTGGAGCTTGCTTAAGGCCATAAAGTGCTTTATCAAGTCTGTAGACATGATTAGGAAATTTTGAATCTACAAAACCTGGAGGTTGTTCAACATATACTTCTTCTTCCAATTCTCCATTAAGAAAAGCCCTTTTTACATCCATTTGAAAGACTTTAAATTTTTGTGAGCAGCATACGCCAGAAATATCCTTATGGCTTTCAATCTAGCAACTGGTGCAAATGTTTTATCATAATCAATTCCCTCCTGTTGAGAATATCCTTTTGCAACCAGCCTTGCTTTATTTCTTGTAATTATGCCATCACTATCAGTTTTATTTCTGAACACCCACTTTGTACCAACAACAGATCTATTCTTTGGTCTTGGCACTAGGGTCCAGACTTTATTTCTTTCAAATTCATTTAACTCTTTCTGCATTGCTTGCACCCAATCAGCATCTTGAAGAGCTTCTTCCACTTTCTTTGGTTCAGTCTGAGAAAGAAAAGAATGATAGAGACATTCATTTGATGTTGCTGTTCTAGTTCTAACACCTGCTTCAGGATCTCCAATAATTAAGTCAGGTGTATGTGCTTTAGTCCACTTCCTTGCAGATGGAAGGTAATCTCTAGAACTGGATGCTCCCCCATGATCCATGCTGTCTCCATCAACATTTTCTAATACTCCCCCTGAAATTATGCTCTCTGAGTTGGATCCTTCAGAATTTGAGTTTCCAGAATTATCAGAACTTGGCCCATCAGAACTTGATGAATCAGAACTTGAAGAGCCTGTTCTAGGTTCTGATGCTTCTTGAGATGTGGTTGGATCTTCAATATGCTCCCCCTGCACAGGTGAATTTTCCTTTAGCGTAGTCACCACAGTTTCAATAACATCAGAGTTTAACCCATCAGAGTTTGCAGTATCAGGATTTAGACTATCAGAATTTACAGAATCAGAATTTAAAACTTCATTCTCAAATCTCAGCTGATCATGATCATTGAAATCTTCAAGTCCAGTAATCTTCTTATCATCAAAAGAGACATTGATAGATTCCATGACAACCCTTGTTCTTAAATTGTAGACTCTGAAGGCTTTTGTGGAAAGTGGATATCCAATAAAAATTCCTTCATCAGCTTTTAGATCAAATTTGGATAGCTGTTCAGGATGAGTCTTAAGAACAAAACACTTGCATCTAAATACATGAAAGTACTTCAGATTTGGCTTCTTTTTCTTCACCATCTCATATGGTGTCTTTCCATGCTTGTTGATAACTGTTGCATTCTGAGTAAAATAAGCAGTCTGCACAGCTTCAGCCCAAAAGTAGGTTGGTAACTTTGCTTCATCAAGCATAGTTCGTGCAGCTTCAATAAGAGTTCTATTCTTTCTTTCAACAACTCCATTTTGCTGTGGAGTTCCAGGAGCAAAGAATTCCTGCTTTATTCCATGGTCTTTGCAGAACTCTTCCATGATCAAATTCTTGAACTCAGTGACATTATCACTTCTTATGATTTTCACAGAGTCTTTGACTAATTTATCCAGTTTTTTGACATGATCAATCAAGATAGATGCAGTTTCACTTTTTGTGTGCAAGAAATACACCCATATGTATCTGGTAAACTCATCTACTATGACCATAACATATTTCTTCTTTACAATAGACATAACATTCACTGTACCAAATAGATCAACATGTAGTAGATGATAAGGCTCAAGAATTGAAGATTCAGTCTTTCTCTTGAATGAAGATTTTCTTTGTTTTGCCTTTTGACATGAATCACAAAGGCCATCAGGAGCAAATACTGATTTTGGCAGTCCTCTCACAAGATCTTTCTTGACTAGTTCATTTATATTGTTAAAATTTAAATGAGAGAGTTTCTTGTGCCAATCCCAGCTTTCTTCAATTGATGCTCTGCTTAACAGACAGATTACAGAACCATCAGAAGTTGTTGAAAGCTTGGCTTCATAAATGTTACCATGCCTGTATCCCTTCAGAACAACTTTGCCTGTAGATTTTCTTACAACTTCACAGTGTTCTTCAAAGAAATCCATATAATAACCTCTGTCACAGATTTGATTAACACTCAGCAGATTGTATTTAAGTCTTGAGACTAGAGCCACTTTTTCAATGATGACATTCCCAAGATTGATATTGCCATATCCCAGAGTTTTTCCCATGTTGCCATCTCCATAAGAAACTCCTGGGCCAGCTTTCTCCACAAAGTCTGATAGCATGGCTTTATTTCCAGTCATATGTCCTGAACATCCACTGTCCAGAACTAGGATATTCTTTCTGTTGCCCTGCAATCACAAAGACCACTAATGGTTAGTTTTAAGGACCCAGACTTGCTTGGATCCTTTGGACTTATTAAGTTTGTTAGCATTTGCAACGGATTTAACTTCAGAGTTTATGCTAACATTTTTCTTATCAGATTTTACAGTATCAGACTTTGCATCAGAACTTACACTAGAAGGAATAATGCTAACTTTCTTTAAAGAAGGTTTTATTTGATAATAATCATAATACAAACTATGATATTCCTTACAAGTATAAATGGAATGCCATAAACTACCACAATGAAAACAAGGATTTTGTGGTTTAAAACTAACAGTCTGACTCTTAACTCCTGAATTAGGAGGTAAAGAGTTTATATCCTTATTCTTCCTACAAAAAGAAGCAAGATGGTTAGAGTTTCCATATTTATAGCATTTCTTTCTAGGAGCATTAGGAACAGACTTATAATTATTGCTTTTATTCACACCTTCCTTTCCATTCCTATTTTTCCTAGGCGGCTTTACCTTATTTACATTCTTAATCTCTTTCAGCTTATACTTAAGCTGCTTCTTTGTCATTAAGCCTATGTTAACTTCAGTTAGCTTAGCCTGTTTTAATTTGTCAGAAGTTGACTCTGAGTTAACTTCTGTCTCAGTATCTTTCATCTTTTCAGAATCAGACTTTACAGTTTTAGCTACAAACTTAACAGGATTTACCCTTGGCTTGACGGTCTGTTTAACAGTAATTGGCTTAATTTGTTCAGTTCCTATTTCACTTTTATCATCTCCATAACCTAAGCCCTCTTTCTAGTTTCCACTACTTAGCAAATTCTGAGTTGTTCTACCAGAGTTAGTCCAAGTCCTGATAATCTCTCTTTCTTTTTCTAACTCAGTTTTTAGAGATTGATTTAATTTGAACACTTCATCTCTAACATAAAAAGCATCATCTCTTTCTTTTTGAGTTTGATGGAACATAACTAACTCTTTTTCTAAATAGTCATTCCTTTTCTTAAAAGCCAGATTTTCAGAAGTTAACCTATCACATGTTAAAGTCCGATCTCTATAGCTAATGAATATGGTTTTAAGATAAGATCTCAACTCAGTAATATCATCAGTATGAAAAACATAAGTTGTTTGAGGTACCTTTAACTTAGCAGCATCAGAACTACTATCAGCATTTGCCATCAAGGCATAGATCACCTCATCTTCAGAATCTGAAGTGTCTGTCCAGCTTTTCTTCTTTGTGACAAGGGCCTTGCCTGTGTCACTCTTTCCTTTCTTGCAATCATGAGATATGTGGCCTTTCTCACCATAATTGTAGCATTTAACATTTGAGTAATCTCAGCTGTCAGACTTTCCTCCTTTGCCTTCAGATTTTCTGAAACTTTTCTTATCAGAACTTCCACTTTTCCTGGAAACCTTCTTTCCCTTTCTGAATTTCCTGTAGGTTATCTTTGTGATACCCTTCACCATAAGAGCACACAATTTCATCATCTCTTCATCAGCATCCATCTCAGATAGACTTTCAGTTTCTGAATACTCATCATCATCATCATCATCAGAACTTGATGAATCTGAATCAGACTTTATGATGAGAGCCTTTCCTTTGCCTTTCTTTGAGACAGCCTTTTTGGAGGATTCTTCCTCAGCCTTAAGAGCAATTGTCCTTGAATTTCTCCCATGTCTCTTGCTTCTTTGATCCATCTCAAGTTCATGAGTTTTGAGCATACTATAAATTTCATCAAGAGTAGTTTCATCAAGAGCATAATTGTCTCTTATAGTAGTTGCCTTCAAATCCCAACTTTCAGGAAGGGCTAAAAGGAATTTAAGATTTGAATCTTCAAGATCATATTCCTTATCCACCAGTGACAGATCATTCAAGAGTTCGACAAATCTGTCATATAATTCAGTTAATGACTCATCAACTTTTGAGTCAAAGTACTCATACTCTTGAGTGAGTATAGTCTTCCTGTTTTTTAATTGCATCAGTTCCCTGACACCTTGTTTCCAAAGCATCCCATATCTCCTTTGCAGTCTTGCAGTTAATTACCCTGTTTGACATGACATTATCAATGACACTATGCAGCAAATGCCTTACCTTTGCATCCTTGGCAATAGATGAGATATCTTCACCTGTATACTCACTTTTCTCCTTTGGTACGATCTTTGCCAGCTGATCTACAACTACAACAGAGAGCTTGGTTGCATTATGTGGTCCTTCATTAATTTTGTCAAGGTATCCTAGATCTGTAGCTTCCAGAAACATAGCCATCTTCACTTTCCATATGGGATACTCAGAAGGTCTCAGCATGGGAACCCTAATAGTCTCATATCGACTGTGAATTTGAGTCTTTGGAGTTTCTTCAGTTTTGGTGGGCTTGGTTGGAGTTTGTTCTTCTTCAGACATGATTATTTTGGATCTTTACTGTATATATGTTAACAGATAGGCTCTGATACCACTTGTTAGGTCACACACACTGTAGAAGGAGGTTGAATATAGTGTAGAATACAATCAAATCAAATTAAGAACACAAGTATGTAACAAAGAATAATCTTATTAATAAAACAATATTGCAATGGAACTGTTCTCTCTCAGTGATGAACAATATCACTAAGAGCTGCTAAGGTTACAATGAATAATATTCTTGATAATGATAACACTTCTAGTGTAAACCCTATGCCGTGTTTATATACTACACGATTACAAGATAATCTCTAATTGATATCGAATATAATTCTGTATCCTAAAATATATCTATTAGTTATCTTTTCCTCCAAATCTTCTATTCTTCATAGAATTCTTCTCCATGCATATCTCTTCTTATTTTAGTCTTGATCTTCTTTCCCTTCAATCAGCCGCCTTCCTTATCTGAAAGTCTTCTTAAGTCCTGATATTATCTTCTGATGAATATCTTCTCATATTTTAAGTTCTGATAACTTAAGTTCTGATATCTTAAGTTCTGACTTCAGTATAAGTACTGATTTCCAGTTAAGTCCTAATTTGTCCTGTTAGTCAAGATCTGAAAACTAAACACAAATCATTATTAGACATGACATCATAAATATATCTAACACGATTTTTTACACATTTCAAACGATTTACATGACAAAATGAAGAAATTAGCACATATTAACATGCCTTGTAAGTTGAAGGATCGATTAAACACAAAAAATTAAAGAATGAGTGAAGAAATGGCCGGATTCTTCGAACTCTTATAGTGGCAACAGTGGTTTTTAGTGAGAGAAAAGAGTAAAGTAGGTTTCTTACTTTATTTGGGTATTTATAGGCAAGAGGGAAAAATGAAATGGTGACCTGTATGACAACTATGATGCAACCGTTAAAAGTGATACAAAATCTGATAGGTGCTCGTACAAAATGTTGACGAGCCCATGGTGGACGACGCGTCCTACTGCTTAAAAGAAGGCAGTCCAAATTTTTACTAAAGCTTCAAAGGTTGAAATTCCAATTCTGTTTTCAACTATAAATAGAATTTGGGGTAGTTGTTATAGCCAAAATTTGACATTAGATCATTTCGGGTCACGAACAAGTCAATTAGAATCAAATTGGGCAAAGGAATGAAGGATTAGGTTTTAGGCCATAAGGAATGAAGGGTGGTTGTGTCCTAGGTGGAAGACGCGTCCTCTATGGGTGAGATACATGGTATGGATCGTTGGAGATTAAGATTGTAATAGGAAACGAGAGCGTCTCATGGAGTGGGGACGCACCCAAGTTGTAGGACGCGCCTTCATGGAATGAAATACATAAAATGGACTTTCTACACGTTTGAGTCACAATAAAAGGAAAATGTGTGCATTTCACAAGGTGAGGACGCGTCCTGGACTAAAAGTTTGTATGATTTTATATTTACTTGGACATTTTGGGCTTGTCCTCATATAGGACAAGACAAACAAGAGCAAACTCAGGAGAAGTGCAAGTATGGAAGGAACAATAAAGGATTATTTTCACTAATGTATTTGTTGTAGGTACTCTTTGAATAATTCCCTTCTTGAGTCGGTCAAGGAGGGGGATGTCCGTGAAAAGTTAGAAGGCCTCCAGGGGTATTCCTGATGATTGAAGGCCTCCTCCTGTATTCAACGAGTATCCTCGTTGGGGATGCGGGGTTAATATTGGTGTGTACTTTGAGAGCTCTGTTCTTGTATTCAACGGGTGTCCTCATTGGAGAACTTTGGAGTCATCCTGCAATTTGCACCCAAGAGATTGGGATCACCTATCCTGCTATCTGGTGGGTTATCATCATTCAGGGGATAGGGACATGTCTGACATTTGGGGTGAATCGTGACTATACCTACGTTCATAAATCAAGGGAGATAGCTGTAACAGAATGTTATCCTTGCTCAGGGAGATGCACTATCCGTGAAGTCCTACGATTATAAACAAGCCTTGGGCCTTCGCGGTTGGGCCTTATAGTTGGACATTCTTAAAGCTAGAGGAAGACGGATTCTGGGAAGACTTCTACCAGGCCTAGGAATAGGAAATCTAAGCCCATTATATTTTTTGTTCCCCACGAACTACGTCAGGCTTGATCCCTATATAAATGGTACGTAGGCACATTGAGAGGGGTAAGAAGTTGAGAGCTGATAAGGAGCCACCACTAACCCTAATCAATCTCAGCCACCAATTAACATACAACCACCACACACCACTTGATTTTTCGACGAAAAACCACTGTCACAGATCTTGATTCCGGCGAAAAATTTCAAACTTTGTTGTTACCAGATTCCTCCATCAACAAAATGTGTTTAATAAATTATAATTGTATAAGGGCAGTTGGATATAATTTTTTACAACAAATCGAATTATCAAACAAATATGAAATATCATTTATATATGTATGTAAAATTGTTACAAACTATCTCAAGAAAATAATGATGTTATTGAAAACTGTTAGGATATGATGTATTAAGTTTGACGATCATAAAGATAACATATTTATATATAATAGACACAAATGTCCTATCAATTATAAGACATGTTCTAGTAGTATAATCTTGTATCTATACATGTCTAAATAGATAGCTCCCATCATAAACCGATATATCAACCTCTTGCTATTAATATGCGATTAACAAATAACATCACATACTGATTTATCTTCAAATCTCGACAAGTTGCAAATCCTTACGACATAGCAAATCCTAATGATGTCGTACTGATCAGAAAAAAACTTATGCAGGATTGTTCCTAGCTAGTCAGATACTTTTTTCTAAATACAGTTCATAAATATGTCATTATACTTTAGTAATAATTTATTTATAACATATTAATTCTAACATTATATACAATATTATATGAGAACAAAATAAAATTTTGCATATCAGTATGGTATTTGTATTTTTTTAAAGATATGTGACATTTCTGATTTATCCTCTCCCACTTGTTCTTTTAAGATATCTTTGAAGACGATATCTCCTGGTTTGTCCCCTGCTAGTGCATCCGGTGGAATTCGATAGGGGATATGAATCATCCCAATATAAGAAGATGAAGTAGATAAAATTTGTTTTTTCAACTCACCGGGGTTGATATAAGTACTCAAAAACTAGTTGTCGCCTTCAAGAAATGCAGAAAGAAGCGCCCAAAAGTCATCATCCGTTCCCTAATATCATTTCACAAAGGATTTAATAAGATTATATAGAAGTTTATTATTTAGAATTTGAACTGCTAAGCTACTACTGTAAGATAGGATAGTACCTGCTGATCATCATCAGACAACGTATTTCCTATCAATCCGAAACTGGAAATCTCAGTATTGTCTGTTGAGTTCACGATGCGTCCATTATCATGCTTCTATAATATTTGACATATACAGTATGAGTTAAGCATTGAAGTTGATGAGCATAAGAGACTCATGTTCATTTTTAACACATGGTATGTAACACCCTATTTTTATAACAATAAAGCTACACGATATAAATAAGTCTAAATTATATAAACTGCAATAAGGTAACAAAATCGAATAACATAATAAAATTCCATAGTTTAAACCTCCAATAATAATAGATAAAGGATGTAAAATCCACTAAAAATGTTCTCAAATTTATTAAGTCCACTAAGCTGAATCTCAACTAAATACTGGGTGTCACTCATCACTCTTCCCGCTTTACCCCTAATTACCTGCGGAAAGAAAACAAAAAGAGTGAGCCAAATGCTCAGTACGAATACAATCTAAACAATTTGCGATGTATAAATACGAATAGATTGTGTCTTACCAACACAGAGAATAAAAATAAAAATGACAAAAAGGTCAAGAATATAGATATGAAACAATGTATCAATATTTATCGAATCAACATAATATAATTTAACATAATTGGACTAATAATGAATCATAAAGTAAGGTTGAATGGCAAATAAGGTAGGTACAAATACGGGCCTCTTACACAAAACTATACTCGCTAAACTCCAATCACCAGCGAAGTATAGGATAATGGTTTCTTCCTCGGTAATCCAGAAGAAGAAATAAGGAATGCAAAATACATCCCGATAATACAATAGCGATCATGATCTAATCACATCTCATACCCCAGAGACGCGCTCGTATACTCACCCACCGATACGAGTTGGTGCCTAGTTCACCTTTACTCCGAACTCCATGTGAACATTATCCGTGATTAACCCACACAGATCGGTCTAAGAGCCCAACAAAAATAGGTTACAAAGGTCGCTTGACTCGTTGTACGAAACGAAACAAAGGAAAATAATGTCGCAAGCAAAATGCGAAATAGCAATATAAACGAGTCAAGGCAACAATAAATCGAAGAATATGGAATCGAAATGAAAATAAAGTGTACAAATAGATACACATCGAGTACAATAAGCTCACAATTTTTTAAAAAAATGATTTAACAATAAATTTAACGAATATTTTATTATTTAAAAAAAAAGAGAGAAAATAAGAAATTCGTACCTGATATAATACAAAGATAACTCTGAAAAATCCGGAATGAGGTGTGGCGATAATACTCTTTACGCAATCTAAAAACGGATGTATGGCGATATATTAGTATTAAAACATACTTACCTGCCGAGAGCCAAGTACTTTTCATTTGATTTTAAATTAATATACATGTAGTGCACGATAATATATTCACAAGAATTATAAATAAAATAATATATAATAATATAATGAAAGAATGAGACTCGTCTAATTGGACATTTGGTGCAAGGCTCTCTAACTAGTAATACAAAGCTCAGGTTCGGGAAAATATATAAAAGAAAACGAAATTGATTGCTAACGACAACCAACCTAAAGATTATTTTAATAACAACTAAAATTTTGGTTAACAAATTAGATAGGTTAACACATATATTGAGTACCACATCAACTCATGAAAGCAATATATTTAAAAACAAAATAGCCAAAACATGTTTGGTTGAATTAAGTACAATAAGTAAATAATTATAATAATTACTAATAATAATAAAATAATGATAATAAAAAGATTAATAATTAATCGCACCAAGGAGTTATGAAATTAATAATAGTGGTATAAGATGACAATAATTATTAGTACCGGAAATAACTTACAAGTCATACTCATCTATCAATACACCGAGACAATTCACACCCACAATAACAAAGCTGTATGTTGAATAACTAAATAACTAATAAATAAAAAGCAATGAGTAAAATACTATAATTTCCCAAGGATAAGAGGTGATGCTCCCCAAGGCTTCATGTACGGGTACAAGAACATGCACCTATATTACATAATGTGAGACTAAGTTGTGATGCACCAACATTAGTAAAAAAATATTGTAACAATAATAATAATAATAATAATAATAATAATTTAAAACTTCTTTCCTTCTTATCCGGCTAATTATATCATCTCGAATTGACAAAATAATCCCACATAAAATTCCACAATTAACAAAAAAATAAAAAAAATAAAAAAATATAATAATAATAATTGAAAACTAATATCAAATTTATGATTACAAATTATTGCATGCTACGTTTAATCTTATAAATAAAAAAAAATACGAGAGTATAATCGTGATATATTATAGTAATACGCGTATATTTAATAAAATTCACAGCTTCGTTTCAATATAAGGTTGAGCAAACAAATAATACAAAAGTGGATGTATAACTTACAATTTATGCTCGTGAAGATTCAATAATTCACATGTAGAATGTCTGCATAGGACGAGTGCAACTGAAAATATATACGTACAATAGTTAATCAATATCAAAATTATATAAGACCATTACCTAGTTATTAGTATAACTAACATACCTTTGTTATTTTTAGTTCTTACTTAGTACAAGTCCGCACCGAATTGATTAACACTCGATTTTCCTAGTTCCTGTACAAGGACATTAGGTAGTATGAATATATATAAATAATAAAATAGAATTTATACACATAGATCACTGGATGCTCACCTGGACTTCTCTCGCACCGACTCTCTTTATAAATTTGTGTGTGGTTGTACACTAGAATATGTCTCTACTACCTTATATTTATAGTAGTAAAATAAGATAAGTAATAGCTAATCAAAAGTAGGTTAGAAATATATCACTTAAAACAAATTTAGTCTTATCTCTAAGAGTCATATCTGATTTCAACTCTACTTTTGACTTCTAGAAAATTCAAGAACCCCAAATATAAACATACAATTTAACACATAATTAATAAGATTTAAATTCTGACAAATGATTATTTAAATAAATAATAATAAAAATATCGGAGTATTAAATTCTTCTCCCCTTAAAATAATTTCGTCCTCGAAATTCAAATACCGTACCTGATTCGAAAAGATAAGGATATTTTATGCGTACAGAATCTTCCATCTCCCACGTAGCCTCTCGAGCATCGTGATTTTTCCAAAGAACTTTCATAAAAGGGATAGTCTTTTTACGCATAACTCTTTCCTCTCTCTCCAATATAGCTTCAGCTTCCTCCTCACAAGATAGATCCTCGTCAAATGCGTATAAAGGATATTGAACAATATAGTGTGGATGATAAACGTACTTCCTCAAAACTGATGCATGAAATATGTTGTGCACTCGCGACAACTGGGGTGGCAATGCAACTCTATATGCTACTACTCCAACCTTCTCGAGAATCTCAAATGGACCAATATATCTCGGACTCAATTTACCTTTCTGACCAAAATGCTGAATGCCCTTCATCGGAGATACTTTAAGAAAGACCTTATCTCAAATCTTAAACTCATACTCTCGTCTATCCTTATCTGCATAACTCTTTTGTCTAGATCGAGCTTGTCTAAGCTTCTCCAGAGCGAATGTTACCTTATCAGTTGTGATCTGAACTAAGTCGGGACCTTCCAAAAGTTTCTCTCCTATTAGCATATTCAAGTTCATTTATTATTCTCCTTTTAGCATCTTTAAGTTCAGCTGTATCTTCTCCTGTCTGAAAGATAGCAGCCCTGAGATCATTAATCTTTGCTTTCCTTATCTCCTGATCCAATCTGATCAGATAAGCTTTGTCAGACTCCAGATTAAATTCAACACCCTTAATACCTATAAAAGTAGTGATCTTGGCGGTATTGGGCTTCATCTCAACTAAATCACCATTGCGAGCTCTATACTTTGGATAGTATGGGCTGTCAGACTTTACAGAGTAAAGTTTCTTCTGCCTTTGAATATCAGATATTAAATATCTGGCAGCACCATCTGTTGACCTGTTCTTCACTTGAAGTAGAAATAAAACATGTTACAGTTCTTCATAATACTTCAACCAAATTGCATCCTTTCTTATCTAGAATACTCTACCATCTGTCATAAAATAAAGCATTATGTCTTCTTTCAGCTTGGAGTTGTAAACCATCTGTACAGACTCTAATTGATTTAGTCTTTCTGGAGTTGTCCCTACTCTTGGTTCAGTAAGGGATGTAGGATCTGAGGTAGAGTTGTTTATTCTTTTCTCATTAGCATTACCACCATCATCATAAAGTCCCGTTCGCCAGAACGTCAGAACTAAAGTTCCAGATAGAGTGGATGGCTGCGTCAAAGCGAACCCTATTTCACTGTGAGCCAAGAAGTCCTGAACAAAATGAAGTTCCGACGGAGCGTCACTCTTGGTTATAATGGTAGTGTAGTTGTTGGGGACGAACTTTGCTCCATTAAAGATTAGATCCTTGGGTGCCATTAAAAAAGAAGTGAGAAATAAGAATGCTTGAAAGGCGTTTGGTAAAATGCCTGTGTAAAAACCGTCAGAGAATATAGAGAGAATAAGAGAAAAGAGAGAGAGTATAGAATACAAAAGTAGATAAAAGATTTAAAATCTTTTATCTCTTTTACTTATACACGCCACTTGATAGAAGTTAAGACGAATTGGAACAGTCTTTACACCTGTCAGCCATTCAGTAGTTAAGACAATAGTTAATAGGCACAGGAAATAAGTAATGATTACTATGCACATGCAGTTTTTCAATAAAAAAAACTGTTCCCACTAAACAAATGATTATGATTGTCTTTATCTCACTTAAACCAATATTCTGATAAAATAGAACCGTTCAAGTATTAACCAAAAATATATCAAGTAAATAAATACTGCCACGTAAGCATCAGAACTTGATTATTATCAGAATTTAAAGGTCATCAGAATATGGCTTCTGTACTCAAAAAGTGAATGTTTATTTCTGTATTTCTTCACACAAATACTGATATGGTTTCCGCAGAACTTAATCATCAGAACTTCCATCAGAACTTGTCCTCAGAATTTATGCAACTGACACTTAAACTATTCATCTAAAACAACATTGACCACCACAGTAATTTTCATCATTCATATGGAGTGTAAGTGTGTGCTTTAAGCTAAATATCAGACAAAGAGTAAAGTCTAATTCACTTCAGTATATCTTAGAAATAAGGCATAACTAAGAACTTTGCTCAAAATCTGTCATTAGTCTGAAGTCTACTATAAAATGAGTTCATGCACGAGTCCACCTCAACTGTCTTGTGCTCATTTTATGCATCTTTTGATATTTTTTTTCACAGGAGCTCCTCAGTGTAAGTGAGTCACAACTGCTTATCAGAATTTATAATATTATCAGAGTATTTCTCCAGTAATCAGAGAATGTGAAAAGTCACCAAGAAAATTTTATTTTGCTTTTCTAATGCATATTACTTAATACCAGCAATGCACTTGGGTCTTCCCTTCCACATATATTTTTCTCTAGATCTCAAAGGAGTACCTAATATTTATTTCTTTTTTTTGATAAGTGAGGCTTAACAACACGTAGTACATCCATAAGATTTACCAACATCAGAACTTAACAGATAAGAAGCACTATTCTAGTTTTTGACTTAGTAAAAAGATACACAAAGTAAACCTAACCAAACTCAATATCAGAATTTTCTTGTGTTAAAAGATTTCCATATAAATAATTACTTCAAACATGGGATCTTCAGTATATTAGAGACTACTAGGTCAACATCTAGCACATTTATCCTCATTGGATTGAATAGTCACAGACACATTCATATCACTATCAGAGTTTAGAAATTCACATCAGACAACAATCAGCACTTAGGAAAATTTCAATTTAAGCACAGATTACATAAAGATAGTAATATCTGTAAATACTGATCATAAAGTCTGATGTATCAGAACATAAACTAAACAGATTTAGAGAAAGAACCTGAAACCATTCCAAGTTCATTTACCAATCTTGTAAAAGTAGCTTCACACACTGGTTTTGTGAAGATATCTGCTAGTTGTTGATCAGTTGGAACAAAATACAATTCCACTGTACCTTCCATCATATGTTCCCTTATGAAGTGGTACCTAATGCTGACGTGCTTTGTCATTGAGTGCTGAACTAGATTACCTATCATAGCAATAGCACTTTAAATATCACAGTAAAAGGGTATTTTTGAATACGTTAACCCATAATCCAGTAACTGATTCTTCATCCAAAGAATTTGTGCACAACAGCTTCCTGCAACAATGTACTCTGCCTCTGCAGTTGATGTGGAAATTGACTTTTGTTTCTTGCTAAACCAAGAAACTAATCTGCCTCCAAGAAATTGGCAGCTTCCACTTGTGCTTTTCCTGTCAATTTTGTACCCTGCAAAATCTGCATCTGAGTAACCTATTAGCTTAAAGTCTGATTCCCTAGGATACCATAATCCTAGATCAGATGTACCCTTAAGGTACTTGAAAATTCTTTTCACAGCTGTTAAGTGAGGTTCTCTTGGATCTTCTTGAAATCTTGCACAAAGACAGGTAGCATACATGATATCAGGTCTACTTTCAGTTAGATAGAGTAATGAGCCAATCATACCTCTGTAATCAGTAATATCTACTGATGTACCAGTATCCTTATCCAATTTTGTTGCAGTGGCCATAGGAGTGGATGCACTTGAACAGTCTTGCATTCCAAATTTCTTCAACAAATTTCTGGTGTACTTAGATTGATAAATAAAAGTTCCTTCTTCATTCTGCTTGACTTGAAGGCCCAGAAAATAGCTAAGTTCTCCCATCATACTCATTTGATATCTTGACTGCATTAGCTTGACAAACCTTTTACAAAGTATGTCATTTGTAGAACCAAAAATGATATCATCAACATATATCTGCACCAAAAGTAAGTCCTTTCCATGGTTGAGATAGAATAAAGTTTTGTCAATAGTCCCTCTGTTAAATCCACTTTCCAGAAGAAACTGAGCTAATGTCTCATACCATGCTCTTGGAGCTTGCTTAAGGCCATAAAGTGCTTTATCAAGTCTGTAGACATGATTAGGAAATTTTGAATCTACAAAACCTGGAGGTTGTTCAACATATACTTCTTCTTCCAATTCTCCATTAAGAAAAGCACTTTTTACATCCATTTGAAAGACTTTAAATTTTTGTGAGCAGCATACGCCAGAAATATCCTTATGGCTTTCAATCTAGCAACTGGTGCAAATGTTTTATCATAATCAATTCCCTCCTGTTGAGAATATCCTTTTGCAACCAGCCTTGCTTTATTTCTTGTAATTATGCCATCACTATCAGTTTTATTTCTGAACACCCACTTTGTACCAACAACAGATCTATTCTTTGGTCTTGGCACTAGGGTCCAGACTTTATTTCTTTCAAATTCATTTAACTCTTTCTGCATTGCTTGCACCCAATCAGCATCTTGAAGAGCTTCTTCCACTTTCTTTGGTTCAGTCTGAGAAAGAAAAGAATGATAGAGACATTCATTTGATGTTGCTGTTCTAGTTCTAACACCTGCTTCAGGATCTCCAATAATTAAGTCAGGTGTATGTGCTTTAGTCCACTTCCTTGCAGATGGAAGGTGATCTTTAGAACTGGATGCTCCCCCATGATCCATGCTGTCTCCATCAACATTTTCTAATACTCCCCCTGAAATTATGCTCTCTGAGTTGGATCCTTCAGAATTTGAGTTTCCAGAATTATCAGAACTTGGCCCATCAGAACTTGATGAATCAGAACTTGAAGAGCCTGTTCTAGGTTCTGATGCTTCTTGAGATGTGGTTGGATCTTCAATATGCTCCCCCTACACAGGTGAATTTTCCTTTGGCGTAGTCACCACAGTTTCAATAACATCAGAGTTTAACCCATCAGACTTTGCAGTATCAGGATTTAGACTATCAGAATTTACAGAATCAGAATTTAAAACTTCATTCTCAAATCTCAGCTGATCATGATCATTGAAATCTTCAAGTCCAGTAATCTTCTTATCATCAAAAGAGACATTGATAGATTCCATGACAACCCTTGTTCTTAAATTGTAGACTCTGAAGGCTTTTGTGGAAAGTGGATATCCAACAAAAATTCCTTCATCAGCTTTTAGATCAAATTTGGATAGCTGTTCAGGATGAGTCTTAAGAACAAAACACTTGCATCCAAATACATGAAAGTACTTCAGATTTGGCTTCTTTTTCTTCACCATCTCATATGGTGTCTTTCCATGCTTGTTAATAACTGTTGCATTCTGAGTAAAATAAGCAGTCTGCATAGCTTCAGCCCAAAAGTAGGTTGGTAACTTTGCTTCATCAAGCATAGTTCGTGCAGCTTCAATAAGAGTTCTATTCTTTCTTTCAACAACTCCATTTTGCTGTGGAGTTCCAGGAGCAGAGAATTCCTGCTTTATTCCATGGTCTTTGCAGAACTCTTCCATGATCAAATTCTTGAACTCAGTGACATTATCACTTCTTATGATTTTCACAGAGTCTTTGACTAATTTATCCAGTTTTTTGACATGATCAATCAAGATAGATGCAGTTTCACTTTTTGTGTGCAAGAAATACACCCATATGTATCTGGTAAACTCATCTACTATGACCATAATATATTTCTTCTTTACAATAGACATAACATTCACTGTACCAAATAGATCAACATGTAGTAGATGATAAGGCTCAAGAATTGAAGATTCAGTCTTTCTCTTGAATGAAGATTTTCTTTGTTTTGCCTTTTGACATGAATCACAAAGGCCATCAGGAGCAAATACTGATTTTGGCAGTCCTCTCACAAGATCTTTCTTGACTAGTTCATTTATATTGTTAAAATTTAAATGAGAGAGTTTCTTGTGCCAATCCCAGCTTTCTTCAATTGATGCTCTGCTTAACAGACAGATTACAGAACCATCAGAAGTTGTTGAAAGCTTGGCTTCATAAATGTTACCATGTCTGTATCCCTTCAGAACAACTTTGCCTGTAGATTTTCTTACAACTTCACAGTGTTCTTCAAAGAAATCCATATGATAACCTCTGTCACAGATTTGATTAACACTCAGCAGATTGTATTTAAGTCCTGAGACTAGAGCCACTTTTTCAATGATGACATTCCCAAGATTGATATTGCCATATCCCAGAGTTTTTCCCATATTGCCATCTCCATAAGAAACTCCTGGGCCAGCTTTCTCCACAAAGTCTGATAGCATGGCTTTATTTCCAGTCATATGTCCTGAACATCCACTGTCCAGAACTAGGATATTCTTTCTGTTGCCCTGCAATCACAAAGACCACTAATGGTTAGTTTTAAGGACCCAGACTTGCTTGGATCCTTTGGCCTTATTAAGTTTGTTAGCATTTGCAACGGATTTAACTTCAGAGTTTATGCTAACATTTTTCTTATCAGATTTTACAGTATCAGACTTTGCATCAGAACTTACACTAGAAGGAATAATGCTAACTTTCTTTAAAGAAGGTTTTATTTGATAATAATCATAATACAAACTATGATTTTCCTTACAAGTATAAATGGAATGCCATAAACTACCACAATGAAAACAAGGATTTTATGGTTTAAAACTAACAGTCTGACTCTTAACTCCTGAATTAGGAGGTAAAGAGTTTATATCCTTATTCTTCCTACAAAAAGAAGCAATATGGTTAGAGTTTCCACATTTATAGCATTTCTTTCTAGGAGCATTAGGAACAGACTTATAATTATTGCTTTTATTCACACCTTCCTTTCCATTCCTATTTTTCCTAGGCGGCTTTACCTTATTTACATTCTTAATCTCTTTCAGCTTATACTTAAGCTGCTTCTTTATCATTAAGCCTATGTTAACTTCAGTTAGCTTAGCCTGTTTTAATTTGTCAGAAGTTGACTCTGAGTTAACTTCTGTCTCAGTATCTTTCATCTTTTCAGAATCAGACTTTACAGTTTTAGCTACAAACTTAACAGGATTTACCCTTGGCTTGACGGTCTGTTTAACAGTAATTGGCTTAATTTGTTCAGTTCCTATTTCACTTTTATCATCTCCATAACCTAAGCCCTCTTTCTAGTTTCCACTACTTAGCAAATTCTGAGTTGTTCTGCCAGAGTTAGTCCAAGTCCTGATAATCTCTCTTTCTTTTTCTAACTCAGTTTTTAGAGATTGATTTAATTTGAACACTTCATCTCTAACATAAAAAGCATCATCTCTTTCTTTTTGAGTTTGATGGAACATAACTAACTCTTTTTCTAAATAGTCATTCCTTTTCTTAAAAGCCAGATTTTCAGAAGTTAACCTATCACATGTTAAAGTCCGATCTCTATAGCTAATGAATATGGTTTTAAGATAAGATCTCAACTCAGTAATATCATCAGTATGAAAAACATAAGTTGTTTGAGGTACCTTTAACTTAGCAGCATCAGAACTACTATCAGCATTTGCCATCAAGGCATAGATCACCTCATCTTCAGAATCTGAAGTGTCTGTCCAGCTTTTCTTCTTTGTGACAAGGGCCTTGCCTGTGTCACTCTTTCCTTTCTTGCAATCAGGAGATATGTGGCCTTTCTCACCACAATTGTAGCATTTAACATTTGAGTAATCTCATCTGTCAGACTTTCCTCCTTTGCCTTCAGATTTTCTGAAACTTTTCTTATCAGAACTTCCACTTTTCCTGGAAACCTTCTTTCCCTTTCTGAATTTCCTGTAGGTTATCTTTGTGATACCCTTCACCATAAGAGCACACAATTTCATCATCTCTTCATCAGCATCCATCTCAGATAGACTTTCAGTTTCTGAATACTCATCATCATCATCATCAGAACTTGATGAATCTGAATCAGACTTTATGATGAGAGCCTTTCCTTTGCCTTTCTTTGAGACAACCTTTTTGGAGGATTCTTCCTCAGCCTTAAGAGCAATTGTCCTTGAATTTCTCCCATGTCTCTTGCTTCTTTGATCCATCTCAAGTTCATGAGTTTTGAGCATACCATAAATTTCATCAAGAGTAGTTTCATCAAGAGCATAATTGTCTCTTATAGTAGTTGCCTTCAAATCCCAACTTTCAGGAAGGGCTAAAAGGAATTTAAGATTTGAATCTTCAAGATCATATTCCTTATCCACCAGTGACAGATCATTCAAGAGTTCGACAAATCTGTCATATAATTCAGTTAATGACTCATCAACTTTTGAGTCAAAGTACTCATACTCTTGAGTGAGTATAGTCTTCCTGTTTTTTAATTGCATCAGTTCCCTGACACCTTGTTTCCAAAGCATCCCATATCTCCTTTGCAGTCTTGCAGTTAATTACCCTGTTTGACATGACATTATCAATGACACTATGCAGCAAATGCCTTACCTTTGCATCCTTGGCAATAGATGAGATATCTTCACCTGTATACTCATTTTTCTCCTTTGGTACGATCTTTGCCAGCTGATCTACAACTACAACAGAGAGCTTGGTTGCATTATGTGGTCCTTCATTAATTTTGTCAAGGTATCCTAGATCTGTAGCTTCCAGAAACATAGCCATCTTCACTTTCCATATGGGATACTCAGAAGGTCTCAACATGGGAACCCTAATAGTCTCATATCGACTGTGGATTTGAGTCTTTGGAGTTTCTTCAGTTTTGGTGGGCTTGGTTGGAGTTTGTTCTTCTTCAGACATGATTATTTTGGATCTTTACTGTATATGTGTTAACAGATAGGCTCTGATACCACTTGTTAGGTCACACACACTGTAGAAGGAGGTTGAATATAGTGTAGAATACAATCAAATCGAATTAAGAACACAAGTATGTAACAAAGAATAATCTTATTAATAAAACAGTATTGCAATGGAACTGTTCTCTCTCAGTGATGAACAATATCACTAAGAGCTGCTAAGGTTACAATGAATAATATTCTTGATAATGATAACACTTCTAGTGTAAACCCTATGCCGTGTTTATATACTACACGATTACAAGATAATCTCTAATTGATATCGAATATAATTCTGTATCCTAAAATATATCTATTAGTTATCTTTTCCTCCAAATCTTCTATTCTTCATAGAATTCTTCTCCATGCATATCTCTTCTTATTTTAGTCTTGATCTTCTTTCCCTTCAATCAGCCGCCTTCCTTATCTGAAAGTCTTCTTAAGTCCTGATATTTTCTTCTGATGAATATCTTCTCATATTTTAAGTTCTGATAACTTAAGTTCTGATATCTTAAGTTCTGACTTCAGTATAAGTACTGATTTCCAGTTAAGTCCTAATTTGTCCTGTTAGTCAAGATCTGAAAACTAAACACAAATCATTATTAGACATGACATCATAAATATATCTAACACGATTTTTTACACATTTCAAACGATTTACATGACAAAATGAAGAAATTAGCACAGATTAACATGCCTTGTAAGTTGAAGGATCGATTAAACACAAAAAATTAAAGAATGAGTGAAGAAATGGCCGGATTCTTCGAACTCTTATAGTGGCAACAGTGGTTTTTAGAGAGAGAAAAGAGTAAAGTAGGTTACTTACTTTATTTGGGTATTTATAGGCAAGAGGGAAAAATGAAATGGTGACCTGTATGACAACTATGATGCAACCGTTAAAAGTGATACAAAATCTGATAGGTGCTCGTACAAAATGTTGACGAGCCCATGGTGGACGACGCGTCCTACTGCTTAAAAGAAGGCAGTCCAAATTTTTACTAAAGCTTCAAAGGTTGAAATTCCAATTTTGTTTTCAACTATAAATAGAATTTGGGGTAGTTGTTATAGCCAAAATTTGACATTAGATCATTTCAGGTCACGAACAAGTCAATTAGAATCAAATTGGGCAAAGGAATGAAGGATTAGGTTTTAGGCCATAAGGAATGAAGGGTGGTTGTGTCCCAGGTGGAAGACGCGTCCTCTATGGGTGAGATACATGGTATGGATCGTTGGAGATTAAGATTGTAATAGGAAACGAGAGCGTCTCATGGAGTGGGGACGCACCCAAGTTGTAGGACGCGCCTTCATGGAATGAAATACATAAAATGGACTTTCTACACGTTTGAGTCACAATAAAAGGAAAATGTGTGCATTTCACAAGGTGAGGACGCGTCCTGGACTAAAAGTTTGTATGATTTTATATTTACTTGGACATTTTGGGCTTGTCCTCATATAGGACAAGACAAACAAGAGCAAACTCAGGAGAAGTGCAAGTATGGAAGGAACAATAAAGGATTATTTTCACTAATGTATTTGTTGTAGGTACTCTTTGAATAATTCCCTTCTTGAGTCGGTCAAGGAGGGGGATGTCCGTGAAAAGTTAGAAGGCCTCCAGGGGTATTCCTGATGATTGAAGGCCTCCTCCTGTATTCAACGAGTATCCTCGTTGGGGATGCGGGGTTAATATTGGTGTGTACTTTGAGAGCTCTGTTCTTGTATTCAACGGGTGTCCTCATTGGAGAACTTTGGAGTCATCCTGCAATTTGCACCCAAGAGATTGGGATCACCTATCCTGCTATCTGGTGGGTTATCATCATTCAGGGGATAGGGACATGTCTGACATTTGGGGTGAATCGTGACTATACCTACGTTCATAAATCAAGGGAGATAGCTGTAACAGAATGTTATCCTTGCTCAGGGAGATGCACTATCCGTGAAGTCCTACGATTATAAACAAGCCTTGGGCCTTCGCGGTTGGGCCTTATAGTTGGACATTCTTAAAGCTAGAGGAAGACGGATTCTGGGAAGACTTCTACCAGGCCTAGGAATAGGAAATCTAAGCCCATTATATTTTTTGTTCCCCACGAACTACGTCAGGCTTGATCCCTATATAAATGGTACGTAGGCACATTGAGAGGGGTAAGAAGTTGAGAGCTGATAAGGAGCCACCACTAACCCTAATCAATCTCAGCCACCAATTAACATACAACCACCACACACCACTTGATTTTTCGACGAAAAACCACTGTCACAGATCTTGATTCCGGCGAAAAATTTCAAACTTTGTTGTTACCAGATTCCTCCATCAACAAAATGTGTTTAATAAATTATAATTGTATAAGGGCAGTTGGATATAATTTTTTACAACAAATCGAATTATCAAACAAATATGAAATATCATTTATATATGTATGTAAAATTGTTACAAACTATCTCAAGAAAATAATGATGTTATTGAAAACTGTTAGGATATGATGTATTAAGTTTGACGATCATAAAGATAACATATTTATATATAATAGACACAAATGTCCTATCAATTATAAGACATGTTCTAGTAGTATAATCTTGTATCTATACATGTCTAAATAGATAGCTCCCATCATAAACCGATATATCAACCTCTTGCTATTAATATGCGATTAACAAATAACATCACATACTGATTTATCTTCAAATCTCGACAAGTTGCAAATCCTTACGACATAGCAAATCCTAATGATGTCGTACTGATCAGAAAAAAACTTATGCAGGATTGTTCCTAGCTAGTCAGATACTTTTTTCTAAATACAGTTCATAAATATGTCATTATACTTTAGTAATAATTTATTTATAACATATTAATTCTAACATTATATACAATATTATATGAGAACAAAATAAAATTTTGCATATCAGTATGGTATTTGTATTTTTTTAAAGATATATGACATTTCTGATTTATCCTCTCCCACTTGTTCTTTTAAGATATCTTTGAAGACGATATCTCCTGGTTTGTCCCCTGCTAGTGCATCCGGTGGAATTCGATAGGGGATATGAATCATCCCAATATAAGAAGATGAAGTAGATAAAATTTGTTTTTTCAACTCACCGGGGTTGATATAAGTACTCAAAAACTAGTTGTCGCCTTCAAGAAATGCAGAAAGAAGCGCCCAAAAGTCATCATCCGTTCCCTAATATCATTTCACAAAGGATTTAATAAGATTATATAGAAGTTTATTATTTAGAATTTGAACTGCTAAGCTACTACTGTAAGATAGGATAGTACCTGCTGATCATCATCAGACAACGTATTTCCTATCAATCCGAAACTGGAAATCTCAGTATTGTCTGTTGAGTTCACGATGCGTCCATTATCATGCTTCTATAATATTTGACATATACAGTATGAGTTAAGCATTGAAGTTGATGAGCATAAGAGACTCATGTTCATTTTTAACACATGGTATGTAACACCCTATTTTTATAACAATAAAGCTACACGATATAAATAAGTCTAAATTATATAAACTGCAATAAGGTAACAAAATCGAATAACATAATAAAATTCCATAGTTTAAACCTCCAATAATAATAGATAAAGGATGTAAAATCCACTAAAAATGTTCTCAAATTTATTAAGTCCACTAAGCTGAATCTCAACTAAATACTGGGTGTCACTCATCACTCTTCCCGCTTTACCCCTAATTACCTGCGGAAAGAAAACAAAAAGAGTGAGCCAAATGCTCAGTACGAATACAATCTAAACAATTTGCGATGTATAAATACGAATAGATTGTGTCTTACCAACACAGAGAATAAAAATAAAAATGACAAAAAGGTCAAGAATATAGATATGAAACAATGTATCAATATTTATCGAATCAACATAATATAATTTAACATAATTGGACTAATAATGAATCATAAAGTAAGGTTGAATGGCAAATAAGGTAGGTACAAATACGGGCCTCTTACACAAAACTATACTCGCTAAACTCCAATCACCAGCGAAGTATAGGACAATGGTTCCTTCCTCGGTAATCCAGAAGAAGAAATAAGGAATGCAAAATACATCCCGATAATACAATAGCGATCATGATCTAATCACATCTCATACCCCAGAGACGCGCTCGTATACTCACCCACCGATACGAGTTGGTGCCTAGTTCACCTTTACTCCGAACTCCATGTGAACATTATCCGTGATTAACCCACACAGATCGGTCTAAGAGCCCAACAAAAATAGGTTACAAAGGTCGCTTGACTCGTTGTACGAAACGAAACAAAGGAAAATAATGTCGCAAGCAAAATGCGAAATAGCAATATAAACGAGTCAAGGCAACAATAAATCGAAGAATATGGAATCGAAACGAAAATAAAAATGTGTACAAATAGATACACATCGAGTACAATAAGCTCACAATTTTTTAAAAAAATGATTTAACAATAAATTTAACGAATATTTTATTATTTAAAAAAAAAGAGAGAAAATAAGAAATTCGTACCTGATATAATACAAAGATAACTCTGAAAAATCCGGAATGAGGTGTTGCGATAATACTCTTTACGCAATCTAAAAACGGATGTATGGCGATATATTAGTATTAAAACATACTTACCTGCCGAGAGCCAAGTACTTTTCATTTGATTTTAAATTAATATACATGTAGTGCACGATAATATATTCACAAGAATTATAAATAAAATAATATATAATAATATAATGAAAGAATGAGACTCGTCTAATTGGACATTTGGTGCAAGGCTCTCTAACTAGTAATACAAAGCTCAGGTTCGGGAAAATATATAAAAGAAAACGAAATTGATTGCTAACGACAACCAACCTAAAGATTATTTTAATAACAACTAAAATTTTGGTTAACAAATTAGATAGGTTAACACATATATTGAGTACCACATCAACTCATGAAAGCAATATATTTAAAAACAAAATAGCCAAAACATGTTTGGTTGAATTAAGTACAATAAGTAAATAATTATAATAATTACTAATAATAATAAAATAATGATAATAAAAAGATTAATAATTAATCGCACCAAGGAGTTATGAAATTAATAATAGTGGTATAAGATGACAATAATTATTAGTACCGGAAATAACTTACAAGTCATACTCATCTATCAATACACCGAGACAATTCACACCCACAATAACAAAGCTGTATGTTGAATAAATAAATAACTAATAAATAAAAAGCAATGAGTAAAATACTATAATTTCCCAAGGATAAGAGGTGATGCTCCCCAAGGCTTCATGTACGGGTACAAGAACATGCACCTATATTACATAATGTGAGACTAAGTTGTGATGCACCAATATTAGTAAAAAAATATTGTAACAATAATAATAATAATAATAATAATAATAATAATTTAAAACTTCTTTCCTTCTTATCCGGCTAATTATATCATCTCGAATTGACAAAATAATCCCACATAAAATTCCACAATTAACAAAAAAAAATAAAAAAAATAAAAAAATATAATAATAATAATAATTGAAAACTAATATCAAATTTATGATTACAAATTATTGCATGCTACGTTTAATCTTATAAATAAAAAAAATACGAGAGTATAATCGTGATATATTATAGTAATACGCGTATATTTAATAAAATTCACAGCTTCGTTTCAATATAAGGTTGAGCAAACAAATAATACAAAAGTGGATGTATAACTTACAATTTATGCTCGTGAAGATTCAATAATTCACAAGTAGAATGTCTGCATAGGACGAGTGCAACTGAAAATATATACGTACAGTAGTTAATCAATATCAAAATTATATAAGACCATTACCTAGTTATTAGTATAACTAACATACCTTTGTTATTTTTAGTTCTTACTTAGTACAAGTCCGCACCGAATTGATTAACACTCGATTTTCCTAGTTCCTGTACAAGGACATTAGGTAGTATGAATATATATAAATAATAAAATAGAATTTATACACATAGATCACTGGATGCTCACCTGGACTTCTCTCGCACCGACTCTCTTTATAAATTTGTGTGTGGTTGTACACTAGAATATGTCTCTACTACCTTATATTTATAGTAGTAAAATAAGATAAGTAATAGCTAATCAAAAGTAGGTTAGAAATATATCACTTAAAACAAATTTAGTCTTATCTCTAAGAGTCATATCTGATTTCAACTCTACTTTTGACTTCTAGAAAATTCAAGAACCCCAAATATAAACATACAATTTAACACATAATTAATAAGATTTAAATTCTGACAAATGATTATTTAAATAAATAATAATAAAAATATCGGAGTATTAAATTCTTCTCCCCTTAAAATAATTTCGTCCTCGAAATTCAAATACCGTACCTGATTCGAAAAGATAAGGATATTTTATGCGTACAGAATCTTCCATCTCCCACGTAGCCTCTCGAGCATCGTGATTTTTCCAAAGAACTTTCATAAAAGGGATAGTCTTTTTACGCATAACTCTTTCCTCTCTCTCCAATATAGCTTCAGCTTCCTCCTCACAAGATAGATCCTCGTCAAATGCGTATAAAGGATATTGAACAATATGGTGTGGATGATAAACGTACTTCCTCAAAACTGATGCATGAAATATGTTGTGCACTCGCGACAACTGGGGTGGCAATGCAACTCTATATGCTACTACTCCAACCTTCTCGAGAATCTCAAATGGACCAATATATCTCGGACTCAATTTACCTTTCTGACCAAAACGCTGAATGCCCTTCGTCGGAGATACTTTAAGAAAGACCTTATCTCCAATCTTAAACTCATACTCTCGTCTATCCTTATCTGCATAACTCTTTTGTCTAGATCGAGCTTGTCTAAGCTTCTCCAGAGCGAATGTTACCTTATCAGTTGTGATCTGAACTAAGTCGGGACCTTTCAAAAGTTTCTCTCCTATTAGCATATTCAAGTTCATTTATTATCCTCCTTTTAGCATCTTTAAGTTCAGCTGTATCTTCTCCTGTCTGAAAGATAGCAGCCCTGAGATCATTAATCTTTGCTTTCCTTATCTCCTGATCCAATCTGATCAGATAAGCTTTGTCAGACTCCAGATTAAATTCAACACCCTTAATACCTATAAAAGTAGTGATCTTGGCGGTATTGGGCTTCATCTCAACTAAATCACCATTGCGAGCTCTGTACTTTGGATAGTATGGGCTGTCAGACTTTACAGAGTAAAGTTTCTTCTGCCTTTGAATATCATATATTAAGTATCTGGCAGCACCATCTGTTGACCTGTTCTTCACTTGAAGTAGAAATAAAACATGTTGCAGTTCTTCATAATACTTCAACCGAATTGCATCCTTTCTTATCTAGAATACTCTCCCATCTGTCATAAAATAAATCATTATGTCTTCTTTCAGCTTGGAGTTGTAAACCATCTGTACAGACTCTAATTGATTTAGTCTTTCTGGAGTTGTCCCTACTCTTGGTTCAGTAAGGGATGTAGGATCTGAGGTAGAGTTGTTTATTCTTTTCTCATTAGCATTACCACCATCATCATAAAGTCCCGTTCGCCAGAATGTCAGAACTTAAGTTCCAGATAGAGTGGATGGCTGCGTCAAAGCGAACCCTATTTCACTGTGAGCCAAGAAGTCCTGAACAAAATGAAGTTCCGACGGAGCGTCACTCTTGGTTATAATGGTAGTGTAGTTGTTGGGGACGAACTTTGCTCCATTAAAGATTAGATCCTTGGGTGCCATTGAAAAAGAAGTGAGAAATAAGAATGCCTGAAAGGTGTTTGGTAAAATGCCTGTGTAAAAACCGTCAGAGAATATAGAGAGAATAAGAGAAAAGAGAGAGAGTATAGAATACAAAAGTAGATAAAAGATTTAAAATCTTTTCTCTCTTTTACTTATACACGCCACTTGATAGAAGTTAAGACGAATTGGAACAGTCTTTACACCTGTCAGCCATTCAGTAGTTAAGACAATAGTTAATAGGCACAGGAAATAAGTAATGATTACTATGCACATGCAGTTTTTCAATAAAAAAAACTGTTCCCACTAAACAAATGATTATGATTGTCTTTATCTCACTTAAACCAATATTCTGATAAAATAGAACCGTTCAAGTATTAACCAAAAATATATCAAGTAAATAAATACTGCCACGTAAGCATCAGAACTTGATTATTTTCAGAATTTAAAGGTCATCAGAATATGGCTTCTGTACTCAAAAAGTGAATGTTTATTTCTGTATTTCTTCACACAAATACTGATATGGTTTCCGCAGAACTTAATCATCAGAACTTCCATCAGAACTTGTCCTCAGAATTTATGCAACTGACACTTAAACTATTCATCTAAAACAACATTGATCACCACAGTAATTTTCATCATTCATATGGAGTGTAAGTGTGTGCTTTAAGCTAAATATCAGACAAAGAGTAAAGTCTAATTCACTTCAGTACATCTTAGAAATAAGGCATAACTAAGAACTTTGCTCAAAATCTATCATTAGTCTGAAGTCTACTATAAAATGAGTTCATGCACGAGTCCACCTCAACTGTCTTGTGCTCATTTTATGCATCTTTTGATATTCTTTTTCACAGGAGCTCCTCAGTGTAAGTGAGTCACAACTGCTTATCAGAATTTATAATATTATCAGAGTATTTCTCCAGTAATCAGAGAATGTGAAAAGTCACCAAGAAAATTTTATTTTGCTTTTCTAATGCATATTACTTAATACCAGCAATGCACTTGGGTCTTCCCTTCCACATATATTTTTCTCTAGATCTCAAAGGAGTACCTAATATTTATTTCTTTTTTTTTGATAAGTGAGGCTTAACAACACGTAGTACATCCATAAGATTTACCAACATCAGAACTTAACAGATAAGAAGCACTATTCTAGTTTTTGACTTAGTAAAAAGATACACAAAGTAAACCTAACCAAACTCAATATCAGAATTTTCTTGTGTTAAAAGATTTCCATATAAATAATTACTTCAAACATGGGATCTTCAGTATATTAGAGACTACTAGGTCAACATCTAGCACATTTATCCTCATTGGATTGAATAGTCACAGACACATTCATATCACTATCAGAGTTTAGAAATTCACATCAGACAACAATCAGCACTTAGGAAAATTTCAATTTAAGCACAAATTACATAAAGATAGTAATATCTGTAAATACTGATCATAAAGTCTGATGTATCAGAACATAAACTAAACAGATTTAGAGAAAGAACCTGAAACCATTCCAAGTTCATTTACCAATCTTGTAAAAGTAGCTTCACACACTGGTTTTGTGAAGATATCTGCTAGTTGTTGATCAGTTGGAACAAAATGCAATTCCACTGTACCTTCCATCACATGTTCCCTTATGAAGTGGTACCTAATGCTGACATGCTTTGTCATTGAGTGCTGAACTAGATTACCTATCATAGCAATAGCACTTTAAATATCACAGTAAATGGGTATTTTTGAATACGTTAACCTATAATCCAGTAACTGATTCTTCATCCAAAGAATTTGTGCACAACAGCTTCCTGCAACAATGTACTCTGCCTCTGCAGTTGATGTGGAAATTGACTTTTGTTTCTTGCTAAACCAAGAAACTAATCTGCCTCCAAGAAATTGGCAGCTTCCACTTGTGCTTTTCCTGTCAATTTTGTACCCTGCAAAATCTGCATCTGAGTAACCTATTAGCTTAAAGTCTGATTCCCTAGGATACCATAATCCTAGATCAGATGTACCCTTAAGGTACTTGAAAATTCTTTTCACAGCTGTTAAGTGAGGTTCTCTTGGATCTTCTTGAAATCTTGCACAAAGACAGGTAGCATACATGATATCAGGTCTACTTGGAGTTAGATAGAGTAATGAGCCAATCATACCTCTGTAATCAGTAATATCTACTGATGTACCAGTATCCTTATCCAATTTTGTTGCAGTGGCCATAGGAGTGGATGCACTTGAACAGTCTTGCATTCCAAATTTCTTCAACAAATTTCTGGTGTACTTAGATTGACAAATAAAAGTTCCTTCTTCATTCTGCTTGACCTGAAGGCCTAGAAAATAGCTAAGTTCTCCCATCATACTCATTTGATATCTTGACTGCATTAGCTTGGCAAACCTTTTACAAAATATGTCATTTGTAGAACCAAAAATGATATCATAAACATATATCTGCACCAAAAGTAAGTCCTTTCCATGGTTGAGATAGAATATAGTTTTGTCAATAGTCCCTCTGTTAAATCCACTTTCCAGAAGAAACTGAGCTAATGTCTCATACCATGCTCTTGGAGCTTGCTTAAGGCCATAAAGTGCTTTATCAAGTCTGTAGACATGATTAGGAAATTTTGAATCTACAAAACCTGGAGGTTGTTCAACATATACTTCTTCTTCCAATTCTCCATTAAGAAAAGTACTTTTTACATCCATTTGAAAGACTTTAAATTTTTGTGAGCAGCATACGCCAGAAATATCCTTATGGCTTTCAATCTAGCAACTGGTGCAAATGTTTTATCATAATCAATTCCCTCCTGTTGAGAATATCCTTTTGCAACCAGCCTTGCTTTATTTCTTATAATTATGCCATCACTATCAGTTTTATTTCTGAACACCCACTTTGTACCAACAACAGATCTATTCTTTGGTCTTGGCACTAGGGTCCAGACTTTATTTCTTTCAAATTCATTTAACTCTTTCTACATTGCTTGCACCCAATCAGCATCTTGAAGAGCTTCTTCCACTTTCTTTGGTTCAGTCTGAGAAAGAAAAGAATGATAGAGACATTCATTTGATGTTACTGTTCTAGTTCTAACACCTGCTTCAGGATCTCCAATAATTAAGTCAGGTGTATGTTCTTTAGTCCACTTCCTTGCAGATGGAAGGTGATCTCTAGAACTGGATGCTCCCCCATGATCCATGCTGTCTCCATCAACATTTTCTAATACTCCCCCTGAAATTATGCTCTCTGAGTTGGATCCTTCAGAATTTGAGTTTCCAGAATTATTAGAACTTGGCCCATCAGAACTTGATGAATCAGAACTTGAAGAGCCTATTCTAGGTTCTGATGCTTCTTGAGATGTGGTTGGATCTTCAATATGCTCCCCCTGCACAGATGAATTTTCCTTTGGCGTAGTCACCACAGTTTCAATAACATCAGAGTTTAACCCATCAGACTTTGCAGTATCAGGATTTAGACTATCAGAATTTACAGAATCAGAATTTAAAACTTCATTCTCAAATCTCAGCTGATCATGATCATTGAAATCTTCAAGTCCAGTAATCTTCTTATCATCAAAAGAGACATTGATAGATTCCATGACAACCCTTGTTCTTAAATTGTAGACTCTGAAGGCTTTTGTGGAAAGTAGATATCCAACAAAAATTCCTTTATCAGCTTTTAGATCAAATTTGGATAGCTGTTCAGGATGAGTCTTAAGAACAAAACACTTGCATCCAAATACATGAAAGTACTTCAGATTTGGCTTCTTATTCTTCACCATCTCATATGGTGTCTTTCCATACTTGTTGATAAGTGTTGTATTCTGAGTAAAATAAGCAGTCTGCACAGCTTCAGCCCAAAAGTAGGTTGGTAACTTTGCTTCATCAAGCATAGTTCGTGCAGCTTCAATAAGAGTTCTATTCTTTCTTTCAACAACTCCATTTTGCTGTGGAGTTCCAGGAGCAGAGAATTCCTGCTTTATTCCATGGTCTTTGCAGAATTCTTCCATGATCAAATTCTTGAACTCAGTGCCATTATCACTTCTTATGATTTTCATAGAGTCTTTGACTAATTTATCCAGTTGTTTGACATGATCAATCAAGATAGATGCAGTTTCACTTTTTGTGTGCAAGAAATACACCCATATGTATCTGGTAAACTCATCTACTATGACCATAGCATATTTCTTCTTTGCAATAGACATGACATTCACTGGACCAAATAGATCAACATGTAGTAGGTGATAAGGCTCAAGAATTGAAGATTCAGTCTTTCTCTTGAATGAAGATTTTCTTTGTTTTGCCTTTTATCATGAATCACAAAGGCCATCAGGAGCAAATACTGATTTTGGCAGTCCTCTCACAAGATCTTTCTTGACTAGTTCATTTATATTGTTAAAATTTAAATGAGAGTTTCTTGTGCCAATCCCAGCTTTCTTCAATTGATGCTCTGCTTAACAGACAGATTGCAGAACCATCAGAAGTTGTTGAAAGCTTGGCTTCATAAATGTTACTGGAGCTAATATTTTCTACCTATCTGTCAAATTAATGGTTGACAGATACTGGAGCTAATGTGCATATTAGTTTATTTATAGCTTACCAATAGAGTCATAGCTTGACTGTGAAGATGGGGAATGCTAGTGCTGCTCAAGTACTTGGAATAGGAAATATGGATCTGAAGTTCCCTTCAGGACGTATACTATCTCTGACTAGAGTGCATCATGCTCCCGGCATGCGTAGAAATATAATAAGTGGAAGCTGTTTAGTTTCTAGTGGTTTTGAAATTTCTTTCAAGTGTAATAAAGTATTTCTTATTCATATTGGTACATGTTTTTGGAAAGGGATACTTGTCAAATGGTTTATTTGTTATTAATGCTGAACCCATTTTGGGGACATTGAATAATAATATTATTCCTTCTGTTAACTGTATTGAATCCTCGAATATATGGCATGCTAGACTAGGTCACTTAAACTTTGGTGCTCTTAAGAATATGATGAACTTAGAGTTGATTCCAAAACATACCATAGAAAAGAATTCTAAATGTCAAGTATGTGTGTCTGCTAAACAAATAAGGAAACCTTTTCACAATATTGTTAGAGATTCAGACTTATTAGATTTAGTATACACTAATATTTGTGAATTTGGCGGTGTGTTGACCAAGGACTAGTTTAGATACTTAATTACTTTTATAGATGATAGTAGTAGATATTGTTATGTTTATTTACTTAGACATAAGGATAAAACACTTAGTAAATTCATTATATATAAAACTGAAGTAGAAAAACAAACTAGCAAGGTACTTAAACGGTTGAGATCTGACATAGGTGGTGAGTTTACGAGTAATGCTTTTAATATATTTTGTGCAAATAATGGTATAGTTCATGAAGTTACTCCACCATACACGTCTGAGTTTAATGGGGTTGCTGAGCGAAAGAACATAACATTTAAAGATATGATTAATAGTATGCTTATTAACTCTCAGTTGCCTAAATACACGTGTGGAGTGGATCTAAATATGGCGTGCCATATTTTAAATAGAGGCCCTCTGAAACACAGGATAAGACACCCTTAGAGTTATGGAAAGGTAGGATGACTAGTCTTAAGTATCTTCGTGTGTGGGGCTGCCTTGCTAAGGTGCTTGTTCATGAACACAAGAGAAAGAAACTAGGTCCAAAAACTGTTGATTGTATCTTTCTGGGATATCTTGAAACAACTATAGCTATGATATTTTTAGTATTAAAATCTGACATAGATGGTATAGTGGCAAATACGATAGTTGAATTTCGAGATGCCATATTTTTTTAGGATGTCTACCCTATGAAGACTGGAATACCTGAAAAGACTTCTGAGGAAGATCCTACTCACACATCGAGTTCTATTCCTGATCATGTGGAAAAGATGACAAATGTGGGGGCGGAACCTAGTAGTAGCTCAATTTCGAAGGAAGTAGAGGAACCAAGGAGAAGTAAGCGTGCAAAGGTAGTTAAGGATTTCGGAAGTGATTTTATCACTTACAATGTCGAGGACGAACCTTTAACTTTTCGACAAGCTATGGATTCTTTGGAGTCTAGGAATTGGAAGGGCGCTGTGAAGATTGAAATTGACTCTGTTGTTTCTAATCGAACATGAGTTGGTTGATCTTCCTCCTGGGTGTTCTACTATCGAGTGCAAATGGGTCTTTAAAAGGAAGTTGAACCATGACGACTCAATAGATAAGTACAAAGCTAGACTCTATCTTATTATATAGAGAAATCTATACTTGAGAAATATGGTTATTCACAGTGTAGAATCGCTAGTACACCCTATGATCCTAAAGTTGCCCTTGTCAAGAATACTTCAGGAGTGCCTGTGTTTCAGTTAAGGTATTCTCAGATTATTGGGAGATTGCAATATCTTTCTAACTGTACTAGACCAAATATTTCATATTCTGTGTCTAAGTTGGGTAGATATACAAGCTGTCCAAATAGAACTCATTGGGATGCTCTTGATAGAGTACTTAGATATCTAAAAGGCACAATATACCTTAGTTTACACTATAGGAGATTTTTTGGTGTGCTTGAAGGGTACATTGATAGAAGTTGGATAGCTAAGAAGTCTGGTTCCAATGGAGTGACTAGATATGTGTTCACCTTGGCTGGTGGAGCAATATCCTGGAAGTCAAGCAATCAGACTATAGTGACTCAGTCTACATTTGAGGCTGAGTTGTGTGCACTTGATACCACAGGGACGGAGGCTGAATGGTTACATGGACTTATGTCTACGATACCTGTAGTAGGAAGACCGCTTCCTGCTATTGCTATTCATTATGATTTTCGAACAACTATGAAAAGATTAGAAGTAAAAAGCATAATGCTAAAACAAAGAGACACATCCAAGTTAGACTCAAGTCTATAAGGGGTTTAGTGTCTGATAGGATTATAGCTATAGAGTTCATAGGAACTCAGAATAATATAACTGATCATTTGACTAAAGGACTGGAACCTGCAGTGATACTCAAGTCAAGGTTGGGGATGGGACTGTCAACCCATCACAATTCATCAATAGTGGGAACCCAATACACATGAGAGGAGATCCCTCGAAGTGTATTCAATGTGGTAATAACAAGCTGTAAGGATGAATTGGTAGTACCTTTACTATATAGATGATACTATTGTATCTGAATCTATCCCCTGTAAACCTAGAAGGTACTAACACTGCTAGAAAAGCAAGAGTGTTAAAACTATGAATGGAATCAAGTCATTTGATGACATAGAAGCACTATATCTATGGAGATGCCCAACTAAGCGAATGTAATTTTGTGGTCGAAATTAGAGGAAGGGTTATTCCTTGAAGCATTCGACGAACAGGATCGAGACAAGACCATTAATCTCTCAAAATTGTAGGTTGGCGCCATAGCCTATGACTTATCGTCGTCTATGGAACATGGTTATACTAAACGGATTAAGATTCAAGGTGAAACATTCCATCTGAATCTGGTAGCCATTGAAGTGGAGGACTTAGGAGGGTTCAAACCAAGAAGGGTACCGACTCTGGAAAACAAGTCATGATGAAAAACCTGATCGCATTTCTGTATGGATTTGTGGGGGGTTGTTAGAAAAATGGATTTTAGATCATAAGTTTTATTATGTTCTTGATGATAATTCCAAAATATTATGATTGGAAATTGTTCCTTGATATATGAACTTACACTTTCATGTATGGTTTTAAGATTTTTTCTTAATGAAATTCATAGAGAATTAGAGTTGAACTTAGTGGCTCAAAAGAGCTTGAAAAATGAGAATGTGTTTTGTCCCACATTGAAAATATAGAAAGGGGGTGTTCGATTTATATAGTATCACACACATGGGTAGTGTAAAACTACTAAGGTGTGTGATGGTGTATTGTGTTCTTGTGTGCTTCACGTGTGCGCGCACACACACACACGCGCCGCCGTGCCGCCCCACCACGCACCACACCGAACCAGGTCGGGTCTGGTCGAAGGGCGATTTGAGCAAATTTCTCGGCGTCTCGCATACGCGAGGTGACCTGGGCAAGGATTTTATTTATTTGTGATTTAATTTTTTAATTAGATTTTTTTTAACAGTTTGGACTGGGTTATTACTGATGGGCTGAGTTTGGTTTCTGAATTGGGCTAAGTCACTTTGCAAATGGAATGAATCAGATTCAATGAACCTGATCATTAGATAAGTAAATTATAACTGATAATATATTCAAATTAAAACCTTAAAGATGATATAATGTGAGAGATAAATATATAAGCTGTTATAATTTTATTTAAATTCAAAATCATCAATTTTGATTTATTTAATAAATGTGCAGTTTAATTCTGAAATTAATTCAGGGTGACCAGTTACACTTAGCCTCTAGTATAAATAGAGGACTAAGTTACTGAGTTTGATACACCACACCTACATTCTCTTCTACCCTATGCTTTCTCTTCTCTCCCAAACACCATTCTGAGCTACTGATTTTTCCGGTGACTGAGGTGCTAGTCGAAGTGGAGTTTGTTGTTGCCGTGAACACCAAACTCGGAGCTATTTTATCCTGGAGGAGGTATTTCAAGCATCCCAACACAGGAGGTGGGGGCAATTACCTGTTCAAGATCAGTCAGAGATTCACAAGATTGAACTTGCATTTGATACCATTGAATTGATATTGAAAATCAGAGTTGTAATGTTTATGGCTCGTGATGGAGTTATTACTTGGGCTATACAAATTTCTAACTGAAGAAATACTGCCTTTGTAACAGACATAGAAGATTTTCTGAGTTTGCTAGATAATCTTAATTGATAGATTCTATAAATGGGAAAATGGGTGATTACTTGGGTTAGAGTAATACAATTTGGTTATATACCAACTGGGTCGCTTATATGTTTTAGATGGGTTCACATGCCACTTTTTATCTTCCCATCCAATTTGTATCATAACAGTACATGATTTAGGTAAAAATGATTTCAATGAATAATTTTTTAAGATTGGATAATCCGACCCCTAATTTCAACACATCGAAATAAATACTATAATAAACTTTAATTTCGAGAAAGTTGCGTTTTAGTGGTCATGTGGGTGGTTTGATTCTCTGTACTTCAAAACTTTTTAACAAAAGAATTATTTGCTAAATGCTGAATTGAAGCCAATACTTGTAGAATGAGTAAAAGATGTGGTTTGATAGAGAAAGTTACTGTAGTGATGATGAGTTTATAGAGATTAGAAATGCGTGTATAGAAGAAAAAAAATAAAATGGATGAACATGCACTACAAGAAAAACGGGTAAATACGACCGGTTCAAAATCGGTTGTATTTAGTTAAATTCGACCGCTTCCGGTCGTATTTAACTAAATATGACCGGTTTTTGGACCGGTCACATTCACTTGAGTCATATTTAGTAAATCGGTCATATTTAGTATACGCGCGGCTAAATTCGACAGCTTAAATTCGACCGAAAGCGGTCGAATTTGTTTTTCACCTAAAATTTGAAAATCCCGCCCAAAAATTTGAATTTTTAAAAAAATTTAAGAGTCCGCCTAAACTATAAATTCGACTATATATGGTTAAAAATATTGTTCTAAATTTGACCGAATGCGGCCGAATTAACGAGCATCAGATTTTAAAAAAAAAATCTCGCTGGAAAATTCTCAGATTCCGGTGAGTTTCAAAAAATCCGGCAACCATTCCGATAACTCCGATATTACCAAAAATGAGATTTTTTCGGTTCAATTTCACACAATAAATCATTTCCAAAATCTAAAACTAACATCACCAACAATACAATCCATTTTTCGATCAAAATGACAACTTTTCCGGCCAAACTTGAAATAATGTAAAACTCGACCAAATTCAACACTCAATATCACAAAACAAAGTCAATAACCTATACAATCAATTATCAATAATTATATTAACATATAACCCTATTAAGAACACAATAAATGATTCAAAAATAATACCAAATCACAAATATCAAGTTTTCAATTCAAAATTTTCACATATATACTCCTACAATTTTCCTAAATACAAACCCACAATCAAAAATGATATAAAACACAAAATTTTGAAGACCCATTTAGGGGGAGGGGATATGGGGTGAGGGGTGGGGGGTGGTTTAACTTAAAAAAAGATATTAAATTTTAGTTTTTATTTAAAAAGTAAAATTAGTCGTTGGATTATAGTTTAGTGATTGAATTTGGCACGTTGGATCTAAATTACGCGGATCGCTAACATGGACATGCTAAATACAACCGCAATCAGTTGAATTTAGGAGTGTCAATTTATAAATTCATATATTACGTATTTTCTGTTATAAAATTAAAATCTGAATAATTTCTCTAAAATTATATTGTAATTTGTTAATCTTTTTCTTAAAATATTATAATTTTATAATTTATTTTAACAACTCATTATTTTATTAAAAAATTAAAATTATGATTTTGATCAATTTTATGATAAATTCCATTAACAAGAGTGTGCGGTGAAATTTAGAATAATGTTTATTTATACTTTATTTGTAAAAATAATCGAGATCTAATGATTAAAATACATTTATTTTTTTAATTTTTTTATCATAGCACTAAAATATATAGATCTTAATATATATAATATTGGATCATTCATAAACATATTAAAAAAATAAAACATTATTATGGGACTAAACACTAGTAAGAAGTACGGGTCAAACTACTAGTTGGCTGTTAAAATAGCAAACCAAATACATTTATTTTTTTCTAAATTTTATATATTATCACTAAAATATATAAATATTGACATCTGTAAGGTTAGATCATTCATAAACATTTTTAAAAAATATCAAAACATCGGTATGGGACTATCACTAGTAAGAAGTACCGATCAAACTCCTAGTTGACTGTTAAAATATCAAACCAAATGCATTTGTTTTTTCTAATTTTTTTATCATATCACTAAAATATTTAAATATTGACATTTTTAAGGTTGGATCATTCATAAACATTTTTTTAAAAAATCGAAACATCGATATTGGACTAAAACTAGTAAAAAGTACTGGTCAAACTACTAGTTGACTGCTAAAATATCAAATCAGATGCATTTATTTTTTTCTAAATTTTTTATTATATCACTAAAATATATATATCTTTACATCCTTATGGTTGGATTATTCATAAACATTTTTTAAAAAATTGAACATTAGTATGAAACTAAACACTAGTAAGAAGTACTGGTCAAACTACTTGTTGACTGTTAAAATAACAATCTAAATACATTTATTTTTTTCTAAATTTTTTATCATATCACTAAATTATATAGATCTTGATATCCTTACAGTTGGATCATTTATAAATATTTTTTAAAAACTCGAAACATCGGTACGGGGCTTAACACCAGTAAGAATAACTGGTCAAACTACCAGTTGATTGTTAAAATAGCAAACCAAATATATTTATTTTTTTCTAAATTTTTTATCATATCATTAAAATATATATATATTTACATACTTATGGTTGGATCATTCATAAATATTTTTTAAAAAATCAAAACATCGGTACGGGACTAAACACTGGTAAGAATAACTGGTCAAACTACCAGTTGATTGTTAAAATAGCAAACCAAATATTTTATTTTCTAAATTTTTTATCATATCATTAAAACATATAGATCTTGACATTCTTAGGATCATTCATAAACATTTTTTAAAAAATCGAAATATCGGTACGGGACTAAACACTAATAAGAATATATAACTTGTCAAACTACTAGTTGACTGTTAAAATAGCAAACCAAATACATTTATTTTTTTCTAAATTTTTTATCATATCACTAAAATATATATATCTTGACATCCTTACGGTTGGATCATTCATAAATATTTTTTAAAAAATTGAACATCAATATGTGACTAAATACTAGTAAAAATTACTGGTCAAACTACTAGTTGACTATTAAAATAGTAAACCAAATATATTATTTTTTTCTAAAAATTTATCAGATCACTAAAATATATAGATTTTTTAAAAAAAATCAAAAAATTAGTTTGGGACTAAACACTAGCAAGAAGTAGTGGTCAAACTACTGATTGATTGTTAAAATAGCAAACCAAATATGTTAATTTTTTTCTAAAATTTATATCATATCACTAAAATATATATAAATCTTAATATTTGTTTCATGAACAGCTCGGTTCGCATATAACTTGTACAAAATTAATAAGTTACTTAAATAATTTATTTAAAAAAAATTAAATTCTGAAAATAATTAATATTACCGAATGCATTCATAATAGATAAATACAATTGATTTCTACTAAAATTACAATTTTTAAAAAAGCGAAAAATTTCCCCCACTTTTGCAACCAACGTTTTAAAAGTGCAGGAAATTTCCCGTCATTTCAAAATATCAAATTCGACCAAAAACGATTGAATTTAGGAGTGTCGAAAAATTGGCTGGCGGGAAAATTTCCCTCATTTTTTTGGAAAGGCTAAATTCGACTGGATGCGGTTGAATTTAGGAGTACCTCTAAATTCTACCGTACACCCATTTTTTTGGTAAGGCTAAATTCGACCGAATGCGGTCGAATTTAAGAGTATTGCTAAATTCAACCGCATACGGTTGTATTTGTTGCTAAATTCGACTGTAAATAAATATGACAGCATGCGGTTGAATTTAGCCGCACGCCTTAAATTCAACCGAAAGGGGTTGAATTTGACCCCGGTTGTATTTAAGCGATTGTATTTAGCCTTGTTTTCTTGTAGTGATGATAGGGAAGTAAACTTAAATGAAACGTATGAAAGTGATAAAAATACTAGTGATAGTGACATGGGATTTTATGTTAGTAGTAAGGAGAGTGATCAATAATTTTGTTATGCAAACCCCTGGAAATGGGATAATAAAATATATAAACGAGATTCTATAAGTTGGTCATATATTTGTTACTAAAACAATTTTTAGGTAAAGTCCTATAAAGAGAATTTGACCAAACCAATATGCCTGTAAAAAAAAGTTGCATCCAAATTTAAAATCGAAGAACTACCGTCTTTCCGTCTTTATATCAGACATAAAAGATGGGATGAGCTCTTTTTAAACCTTAATTGATAGATTGTATAAATGGGAAAATGGGTGATTACGTGGGTTTGTGTTATTCCCAGTGAACTAATAATGAGATTTACAGAAGGGGGGTTGAATGTAAATCTCAAAACTTTTTCAAGTTCTGAGCAGTTTCTAGTCTATGTGTTTTGATGAGCAAGTGTGTATGAATTGCTTTGAGCTAATGCAAACAAATATATATTCAAACACAAATGTAAAGAACACAACAGACTTAAAAACTTTTCTGGTGGATTTGTTGTTCCACCAGAGATGTGTTATTTCAGAAAATCTGTGATTCAAAGAATTAAATCACAGCTGCTTCCAAGTACAAACTAGATAATTTTCTCTCTGGATTTTTCTAAACAGCTCTGGAAAAATTCACATCTAATTGCTAGCTGCTACTTGGTTTATATATCACCAAGTTTACAAGTAAAGACAAAACTGTAAAATACAATTAAAAGACTCTTCACATGTTTCTTCTTTATTTCTCTATCCAATGCAATTTTAGTTTATCTCTGTCAACCCATGTGCCTCTGTCAGCTTATGAATTGTCACTATCAACTGCTATTGAACTAAGCATCCGTTGAAGCTTTCATCCGTTGATGCTTTCATCCGTTGATGCTTTATCCGTTGAAGCTTTATCCGTTGATGCATTAGCAGTTGAACCTTTATCCGTTGACGCACTTATCCGTTGATGGATCTTATCGGTTGAAACTTTAGAGACATCCGTTGAAGCTTTGTTTCTTATCCGTTGAAGGTCTTTAATATCAGTTGATACTTTGTCACTTCTACAAAATTACAAGGCATGAAATATTTACAATTAGCCCTCCTATTTGCATATCCACTAGTAGTCAACATGACTGATAATTTCCCACAACATCTAAGAAGTACAACTTAAATACAGAGACTAAAATGTGCTACAATACTAAACTTATTTCTAAGTGAAGCTACTCCTTCAACGGATAGCCAAAATGGTCTTATCCGTTGAGGCTACAAACACTAGATTTCTACTTAAGAATTTTGTTTAACTTATCATCAAACTAATACACATATTCCTAACAGTTTGAGTAATATAATTTGGTCACATACAAGCTTTTAGCTGAGGTGCACATGCCACTTTTTCATCTTTCCATCCAATTTTTAAGGCAATAACAAGAGACCTGGAGAAAATAATTTGAATTAAAGTTTTTGATTTTGTATGATCCAATTAAAAGTTAGTAGTAAGTTCAATGACTTAAATTCCATTTAACCCTTATTATTATATGAGGCCTTAACTTTTGCCCTTATGTGCTTTAATGCTGGAGTAAGAATTATAATATTTAATTTCTATTTTTAGTTTCTATTTCATAGGAAAAAAATTTAGATACCATATCAAATTATGTTAAAATATGTACACAAGTTAAACTGTCATATATGACAAAGCCACACACAAGATATAGTTTGTAACAAAGTCCTTCCCGATAAGGCAATACCAATTTAAAGTGTTAATTGGCTTATAAAAATTGGTTTTGGGGGGCTACCAGAAAGCCGGTATAAAAAGGTAATAATGTAAATAACTAAAGTTTGGAGTTACGATGATTACTTAAATTTTATTAGTATTGTATATTATTTGTATTTTTTAAATTATATACATATTTATTACGAACGGTGTCACCATAAAAAATCTTGACACACAATCAGTATAAATCAGTATATATAGCACTTCTCTTAAATAATATTTATTTAATATTTGAAAATAAATATTTTATAAAATCTCATATGAAATTTCACTTTCTCGGAATTCACTTCTAATTGGAAAATAAATATTAAAATTCAGATTTCCTACTTTAGGTCTTATATATAAGGTAAGGAGAGACCTATATTAATTAAAACTATATTAACTTATTCAAAATAGAAAATAAAAATAAATTCCTTTTATAATAATTAAAACTTATTTTAATTTATTCGAATTAGAAAAGAAAAATGAGTTCCTTTTACATATTCGGAATAAAAAAATAAATAAATTACAATGACTATATATAAAAATGAAGATTATTTGAGATGCAAACAATGAGTAATGATCCAAGGCCATGGAAGGTAAGAGGGATCGATAAGCCATCCATTTAGAAATCTTTAATATTGTTTATGGTAACGCTCTTTTTGTTTTTTGTTTTAATTTTGCAGGTCGTCGGCTCTCGGGTGCATATAAAGATATCCAATATAATATTATTTATTTGTATGGGTTCACATATGTCTATTGTTTGAATATTAAAATATATTTTAACTAGATTATAATTTTTTTATATTAATAATGTATTTGACGAGATAACGGCTCAAACTAAATTTTTATCCAAATAGGCTCAATTTAAATTTTTATCTAAATTATAATAATTTTTATTATTAGTACCGGTGTTTGACGGGAGGGCGGATGAAACTAATTTTTATCTAAATTATAATAATTTTTTATTAGTATTGTGTGTGACGGGAGAGCGACTCAAACTAATTTTATCTAAATTATACTAAATTTTTATTAGAATTGTATTTGACGAGAAAGCGGCTCAAACTAATTTTATGTAATTATAATATTAGTTCATACTAGAATTTATCTAATTTGTTTTTTATTTCATCACGCGTTGTCCTAACAAAACTTCACAGTTAATACGATTATTATCTGCTATAGATTACATGATATAAATTGGTATCATTAAAAAAATGTACAAAATTTTGTTTTATTATGTATATTATAATGGGTGTCAGCCTAACAAAGCGTGATACAAAATGAGAAATAATTATGAATAATTAATTTTTTTTGTTATAGTTCATTTTTTTGTAAATAAATTTCATATGATATTTTTCAAAAATATTCGTTTAGGACCGCCGCGCAGCGCGACTTTGTTGACTAGTCTTTATATATATAAAGGAAAATCCCACCGAATTTTCAAAATCGTCTGAAAATTATGTATCTATTTTTCTAGAGCTCCTCTATTTTAATTCAATAAAAATTAATTTCCTTATATGTATTCAAATTAATAGGGAAGATAATAAATATTTAGAAGTCAATCCTATTTAGAATTTGTGTAATCGAATTAATAAGAATAATAAAAATATTTAAAAGTCAATCCTATTTAGAATATAATTAACCAATTTTATCTTTTTTTCAATTAATCTAAATCATAATTTCATATTTAAATCAGAAGCCTATTATATAAAGGAGTATATACATTCGAATTAATAAGGAAGATAGTAAATATTTAGAAGTCAATATTATTTAGAATTTGTTGATATCTTTTTTACATTTTTCTCAAGTAACTTAAATCGTAAATTACTATTTAAATTGAAGTTCAAGCCTATTAAATAAAAGAGTATTCTGGATATATAAAAAGCAAAACTTCGAGACCTCTAATAAGAATCATATTTATCTATTTTTCTTGAACTTCTATGTTTTTAAATTTTAGGAGTGATATTATTGGTCTCTTGTGTGAGCTAGACTATGAAATGCGTGGCCACACTCAAATATTGATTTGATATGATAGTCTATTCATTCATCAAGGAAACTTGGATTAAACTATGACGCGGATGACACATTACATGCCTCTAGTTTAATCTATAATATTTGGTCAAAGAGATTATATTATATTGTACTTTATTCACGAAAGGTTTAATCGATCATCGATTCAATTATTATTACTTGGGTAGCAATGATGTATTACTAGATGCCGCTCATTGTTTATGATTTTATATTAGATTTAAAACTCGTTGCCAACGTAATAATAACCTATAGGGTCACACACAAAGAATGCTTGAATGTTATTTAATTTAAATTGGATTTAAATTAAATTAAAATTCTTCGAATTAATTATAATCTTAATTAAGTATGAGTTAATTAATTAGATAAATAATGATATTCGAATTTACTAATATCAATTATGAAATTCAGTTGTTAAATAAATAAGTGTGACTTAATTATTATACAAGTAAGAATTTTGAATTAATAATAACTCCTAATTAGTTAAGAGTTATAATTCCTTTTCTACTCTCTATATAATATTTCTTGTGTGGCTGATTTTGGGTGTTAGACTTTTACTAAAACCCTAACCACCAAAAGAGAAGATGGAGAGAGTAAGAAGAAACGATTTTGTGCTAGTACACATCCAATCCTTGAGTTCAAGCATTCGTGTGGATACCAATAGAGCGTACATCACGAGAGAGGGATGCGTGGTGGTTGAACAATCTTTAGATCTCTATTATTCAACCCATTTGTAAAGCTTCTTAAGGTAAACAATCTGATCTACGAATTAAATATCAGTTTTTCATATGGATCCCGCGGTGGGTTTCAAAAATTCAGGTTTTTCATGTATTTAATTACTGATCCCGTTGCGTTTATGTGCTCGAAACGCTTCACTTTCATCGCCATCAATCTTCCTCGCCTGTCTGTTTTCCTCTATTCTCAAGCCTCTCTGTCTCCCTCGTCTCTCTTTTGTTCTCTTTTCGAACCCCTCTCTATCTCTCTCTCCGTTTGTCTCTTTCTGTCATCTTAAACACGACCCACAGAGCGTGTACACTATTACACATGAAACCACCTTCCCAACTGTCAATTTCTCCCCCGACCAGTGGGTCTCTACTTCAACCCATGTTTCTCCATTAATAAACAATCAACATCATAAAATTGTTGATATTGAGATTTTGGGTTATCATGGTGGGTAACTGTTGAACATGAACCCTAATTTTTAATTTGGGTTATTTGTCATATAATCTAAACATTTGTTATATTTAACAGAAAATTTAACGAGAGGGGCAACAACTAGCCATCACACTGGCACGAATAAAGATTTAACAATTGTCGTGAAAAATGAACAAAGTTCATGCCAATATAGTGCAATTAAGTCTAAAATTATTAATAAATTACATACCTCGAAATGTGAACTTTTAGAAATGTAAATATTTTGACTCCTAGTGTGCGTGATTTTAAATATATAAAAAAGGAGAAAAGTATTATATGGATAAATTCAAAATTTTTAAAGGAAATTACATATCTTTAAAAGAGATTAAGTTTTCGACTAATAACGTATGCGTGACTTCAACTATATATATATAAATGAAAAATATTATATGGATAAATCCAAAATTTTCAAGGGAAATTAGAGACCTCTAAAAGAGGTCAAAGTTCCGATTCTTGACGTGTAAATAATTATGGATGAATTCAAAATTTTCAAAGAAACATACATAGCTCGAAGTGTTAACTTATTTTTTCATAGAGTGTCTCATTGTTTACATAAGAAATCCTATATATAATATAAAATTCAATTCAAATTATCGAGTTTGATTTAAGTTAAAGCTTATAACCAAATTCAGTTAAATACCCGAAAATGTAATGAAATGCAAATAAGTAAATTTGGTTTTTTGGCAAACCTCAATCCAAACAAAAAATATAATGAAATTTAATATTTATTATATGTCATATTTTAAAAGTAAAACTTTTATTTGTATAAAAATTCAAAATATGATGCTTGGCTTTGTTCGATCCAATCAAACTACGAATAAATCAAGTAACCATCATGTGAATATATGAATATAAATATTTGTTTTCTAAAATTGATTTTAGCTATAATTTACCGGTCTTTACAAGTTAAAATTGATGAATATTTTAAAGGCGTCATATGAATAGACAAAGATCAAGCAAATATTTGAAAATCAGGCTATACTCGAAATATCATGAAAAAAATGGTAAACTTATATCAGAAAACGTATTCTGTTTGTTGTGGTGGAATAACTAAGGGAAATTTATTTCATCATCCCTGAATTATATATATATTTTTGTCTAAGTCCCTGAAGTATAAATATAAATTTATATCTAATCTAACTTTTGAATTTATCTCATTGCAGTCATTCCTTTAAATTTTTAAGTTACGCCGTTAAGTTTTTAGGTGAAACTTTAATACGTGATTTAATTTTTTAATACGTGATATAATTTTTTAATTAGAATTTTTTTAACAGTTTGGACTGGGTTATTACTGTTGGGCTGAGTTTGGTTTCTGAATTGGGCTGAGTCACTTTGCAAATGGAATGAATCAGATTCAATGAACCTGATCATTAGATAAGTAACTTGTAACTGATAATATATTCAAATTAAAACATTAAAGCTGATATAATGTGAGAGATAAATATATAAGCTGTTATAATTTTATTTAAATTCAAAATCATCAGTTTTGATTTATTGAATAAATGTGCAGTTTAATTCTGAAATTAATTCAGGGTGGCCAGTTACACTTAGCCTCTAGTATAAATAGAGGACTAAGTTGCTGAGTTTGATACACCACATCTACATTCTCTTCTACCCTATGCTTTCTCTTCTCTCCCAAACACCATTCTGAGCTACTGATTTTTCCGGTGACTGAGGTGCTAGTCGAAGTGGAGTTTGTTGTTGCTGTGAACACCAAACTCGGAGCTATTTTATCCTGGAGGAGGCATTTCAAGCATCCCAACACAGGAGGTGGGGGCAATTACCTGTTCAAGATCAGTCAGAGATTCGAGCAAGGCCTAGAGACTCAGTAGATTAATTTTCTTGTTTCATTGTACCTGTTGGCTACCACTGCTTTTCTATTTCATTTCACTGTGTTAAAGCTATGGTTACTGATATGCATTCTATTTTTTCTTTATTCTTACAGTTACAAATATGCATGCTATTTACCTACAGGTTTTGTTTCGTTAATTGTTATCTTGGCTGGTTAAATATGTTATATAACTGCCTCTATGTTGTTGTAATAGTTAATATTTCCAAAAAATATGCCTACAAAAAGACATTGCATTTTTAATCTCCTTGCAACCCTAACCAAGATACGAGCCAAGTTAGCTAAATACCCTGAGCATGAAATAAAAAATTGAAAGTAAACTTGCTTTATATTGATTGCGAACAAGAAACCTTCTTTCCGGGTCAAATGAGACTTATCTTAAAAATTATCGACAAAGATCCACAAGATTGAACTTGCATTTGATACCATTGAATTGATATTGAAAATCAGAGTTGTAATGTTTATGGCTCACGATGGAGTTATTACTTCGGCTATACAAATTTCTAAGTGAAGAAATACTGCCTTTGTAACAGACATAGAAGATTGTCTGAGTTTGCTAGATAATCTTAATTGATAGATTCTATAAATGGGAAAATGGGTGATTACTTGGGTTAGAGTAATACACTTTGGTTATATACCAACTGGGCCGCTTATAAGTTTTAGATGGGTTCACATGCCATTTTTTATCTTCCCATCCAATTTGTATCATAACAGTACATGATTTAGGTACAAATGATTTCAATGAATAATTTTTTAAGATTGGATAATCCGACCCCTAATTTCAATACATCGAAATAAATACTATAATAAACTTTAATTTCGAGAAAGTTGCATTTTAGTTGTCATGTTGGTGGTTTGATTCTCTGTACAAGACTGTTCATAGTTAGTAAGATACTTTTTTCTTAATACAATTTATAAATATATCATTATATTTTAGTGACAATTTATTTATAACATATTATTTGTAACATTATATACAATATCATTCGAGAAAAAAACTAAAGTTTTGTACATCAGTATGGTGCTTGTATTTTTTTAAAGATGTCATATTTCTGATATATCTCCTGGTTTGTTCCCGCGAGTACATCCGCTGGAATTCGACCGTGATACAAAGATGAAGTAGATAAATTTGTTTTTTCAACCCACTAGGGGTTGGTTTAAGTACTCAAAACTAGTTGTCGCCTTCAAGAAATGCAGAAATAAGCGCCCAAAAGTCCTCGTCCGTTCCCTAATATCATTTCACAAAGGATTCAATAAGATTGTGTAGATGTTTATAGTTTTAAAATTTGAACTGCTAAGCTACTACAATAAGGTATGATGGTACCTGCTAATCATCATCAAACGACGGATTTCCTATCAATTCAAAACTGGAAGTCTCCGTATTGTTTGCTGAGTTCGCAATGCATCCATTATCATGCTTCTATAATATGTGACATGTAGAGTATGAGTTAAGCATTGAAGTTGATGAGCATAAGATACTCATGTTCATTTTTAACACATGGTACTTAATTATGCAGTACCCTGTAGATTTAGGAAGATGAAGTATATATAGTTGCAAAAGAAGAACAATTAGTTCGTCAAGTACCGTTTTTGCAATATCAATATATAAATAAATTTACATATATTAAGTATATACCTCATCAAGGTTTGTGTGCACCTTGTTAGCATTTGGCATGTCTTTATTTCCCAGAAAGGCATGTCCAAAATCAAAATTGTTTTCGACATAGCAGTCCTGATTTTGGTTCTACATGCGGTAACACGTAGAGGAAAAAGTTGGAGATAATCGATTAAGAAGTAATATATCGATATCTAAATAATTTTACATGTATTAAGTATGTACCTCATCAAGGTTTATGTGTGCCTTGATTGCATTTGGCATGTCTTTGTTTACTAGAAAAGCATCTCCAAAATTAACATTGTTTCTGATGTAGTAGTCTTGATTGTTGTTCTACATGCGATGACTCGTAAAAGAGAAAGATAAATATAATCATGTAGAAATATATCAATATCTAAATAATTTACCATACAATAAGTATATACCTCATTAAGGTTTGTGGGCACCTTTTCAGCATATGCCATGTCTTTGTGTACTACAAAAGCATCCCCAAAGTCAAAATTGTTTGTGACATAGCAGTCTTGATTTATGACCTACATGTTAAAATACTTGTATCAGGCTTCTATGATATATGTGACATATACAATATGAGTTAAGTATTGAAGTTGATGAGCATAAGAGACTGATGTTCAATTTTAACACATGGTATTTTAATTTCTTAATTTCCATTAACATCTCATACTAGTAGAGTTATCAAGTTAATGCTAAATAATAGTAATTCTGATTTCATGTAAAATGCTTTTTATTAAAAATGAAAAAAATTCAAAAAAAGTCTTATACAACAGATCAGAAAAGTTACAGATGCACTAACCTCACTTGGGTTTCCTTTATCCCAAAATACGAGCTCCTCCACTGCGGTGGTGTTGTTGCTATCCGAATTTGTCCTGTTCACTCCACCACATAATATAATGGAGTCGAATTAAGGTTTAAAAGTCTTTTAATATATTGTTCTGGTTAAATTTTACTTATGTCAACTATGTACCTCAGCAAGGTTTGTGGGCACATGATTTGATAATGGGTATTTACCTGTTAAAAAACAAACCGCTCTTGAAAGGATATTACATACAAGTATTGCACTAGTAAATAAATTTTTAAGCATAATGATTGATAAATTACTTACCTCCAGCAGTGAATTTAGTTTTCGGTGGAGCATTTTCTTCATTGTTTATATTAGAAATCCTACACATAAATTAAAATTAAAAATTATTTAGGTGACTTATAAAATAATGGTCAATTTTAAATCATGCTAAATGAGATTAAAAATATATATTATATTTGTACCTATTGGTGTAAATTAATGAATTTTATTACGTTAAATCCACATATTTATAAAATTAAATAATATAAACACAATCCATTACAAAGTTTGATTTTGGCTACAACTGAACAAAATCGGCAAAAATACCCAAAAATGTATAATAAATGTCAAAATTTCATGCCAAACTTGAATTAAACCAAATATTTAAATTAAATAAAATTTAATATTTGTATTTAGGTTTTAAAATTAAAAGTTTTTATGTTTAGAAAAGTTCCATATATGATGCTTGGTTTAGTTCAATACAGTCAAACTATATAAAAAAAGTAATCAGAGTGTACATGAATGTATATATCAATTTTCTAAAATAGAAAATTTGGTTCACCTATCACTTACGAAAAAAATATATGATTGTGTACATGAATGCATATATCAATTTTCTAAAATAAAAAATTGGGTTTAACTATCACTTACCAATTCGAATGAGGAAAAAGTTAAAAGAAACAGAAGTTTGAAAATTTTGTACCGTCGTCATACGAGAGAGGCAAATATCGAGCAATTATTTGTAAATCTAAACAATTGAAATATCATGCAAAAATTGCAAGACCGGAAATTGTACTGCTTTGATTTTTTTGTGTGGAGAACTTAACATTATAATTAAAATTTGGGTAAAGAAGATCGATTTTTAATGTATTCAATGCTTCAAGAGTGATATCGATTCTCAATTATATAAAAATTTGAGATTCGGAGGAGAGTTTTGGAGAAATAATAGGAAACGGAGATGGTTGCAGGAATAGAATGCAAGATCTGAATTTTAATAAAGTAGTTTGAAAAGTGTAGAAAAGTCTAGAAGCTCCGACAGCATAGTAGACTCCGATGGATGTATTTATTGAAAATTGGGCTTTAATCTTAGGATAAATAAACTATGTTGGACATATAGTAGTAAAAATTAGAATATAATCTTATGAAATTTTTTGTTAGAGGCCCAAAAGTTAAACAAAACTAACCTGATATTAGCCCAATTTATTTAGCCCAATTTATTTGTAATATTTTTCATGACGAATAAGCCGAATCCACCAAATTATTCTATTGGTTAATATGAAATACCATAATATCCCATTTTTATAATATTTTCTTGTTTAATCTTCATCATTTACTCTTTTGTATAATATTAATTTTCCCATCTATTTATGTAATATAACTATATATGAATAGGTTTCGATTTGGTATATAAATTTGTTAATGTGGTATCGATGATATTTTTAAGTGTACATCATGCTTTTATTAAAATTATCTGCAATAATACAAGAAAAATGTGTAAATACAACTGTTTCTAGTTATATTTAGCTAAATATAACCGGTTTTTAGACCGATAATGAATACAGGAGTAATATTTAATAAGTCGGTTGTATTTAACACTAAATTCGATCATTTTTCTGTTATATTTACTTTTGTTGAAAATTCAAAAATCTCACCCAAAATTACTTTTTTTTGGAAATTCCTCCGATATACTAAAATCTAATGTAGTCGGTTGCCTGTGTAAAATTAAACAAATTTAAAATATGATCCAACCCCTAATTTCAACACACCCAAATATTATAGTCATAAATTCTAATTTCAAGAAAATTGTATCTTAGTGATCCGTTGGTGAGTTAGATTCTCTATACGTTAAAACTCTTAGACTAAAAAGTTATTTGCTAAAATGCTGAATTAAAGCAGTAGTAATAGAATGTGTAAGAGATGCTGTATTATAATAGTCTTGTAGGTTTAGTATTCCTATTAATGATTTTGATGTAGAAGGTTATTGTAGTGATGATCAGTTTATAAAAATTAGAAATGCTTGTATAGAAGAAAAAAAATATGTTATGAATTGGCTAAGTCGAGAATCAGGATCTGTCTAACAATTAGGATATGATCAACTGCTGCGATATGATTATCTGTTGGAAGCTTCATTATCATCCATTGATAATCTTTAGTCATCCGTTGATATATACAAATATCCGTTGAAGCTACAACATATATACGTTGATCAGGTTATCCGTTGAGAATGACATGGAGGATAAGTCAGGACTGCAAGATAAATATGAATGTGCTGATTTATAGGATCGTAGTTGATTTAGATATGTATAAAAATTATTAGAATTATGCTGTAAAATATCTTGTAATTGATAGAGGATTGATTGTAGCTATGTAGTATATAAACACATAATAGATTATTACCTTGTAAGAGCTGAACTCGAGTATTCGCATAACCTAGATTCTCTTAAGAATATTGTTCTTGTGAGAGTTTTGTAACAGTTTATTGAAGATTAATATAAACTGTTATTTGATTCATCTGTTCTTACTTTACTTTTATAATACATCAATTTGTTTAGTAATTATATCCAACCCCCCTTAAACAATTACTTTACTGGGAAATAAGTGGTATCAGAGCGGTCAAATTAATTGTTAATTTCTAAAGGTCAAGATGTCTGAAAGTAAGTATGAAAGCATGAAAATTTAAATCCTAAAGAAATCTGATTACTCTACATGGAGAGTAAAGATGTTGATGTTCCTTGAAGCTATTGATGATGCATATGTTGATATCATCAAAACAGGACCTCTATACCCTATGGAAACTATAGCTATAACTGCAGATGCTCCTGAACACTATGTCAGGAAGGAACGATCAAAGTGGTCGGATCCCAAAAATGCTGCAATGCTTAAGGATGCTAAAGTCACGAATATTCTGCACAATAGTTTGGACAATGTGATGTCAAACAGAGTAATTGCCTACACGACTCTAAAGGAGATATGGGATGCCTTGGAGACACAGTGCCAAGGTACAATGGCAAGAAAGAAGAATAGAAGAGTTGTTCTTATGCAAGAATATGAGAAATTCGATGCCATGGATGATGAGTCAATTACTGATATATGATAGATTTATGACACTATTAAATGATCTATCATTGGTTGGAAAAGAATATAAAATAGAAGACTCAAACACAGAGTTTCTGGGAGCACTTCCAAAAGATTAGGATACTCAGGCCTCAATAATTAGGCATAAATATGATCTTGATTCTCTGACTCTGGATGAAGTGTATGGGATGCTGAAAACTTATGACTTGGAGATCCAACAAAAAAAAATAGAAAGGGTCAGAAGATGAAAACTGTGGCTCTTAAGGCTGAGACTTATACGGGCAAGGAAAAGATGAGTGAGAGGTCTAGAAGAAGGAACATTGTGAAATAGTCAGATATTAATGATGTAGCAGATCCTGACACAGATACTGATGAGGATTCAGAGATTGATCTGAATGATCCTCAAGTTGTTGAAATGGCTGTAATGCTTGTGAAAGACTTCATAAAAATGGAGTTTACAAAACTACAGAGAAAAGGTGGTTTCAACGGAAGGTTCTCCGATGATGCCAAAGGCAAGTTCAGAAAGAGTGATGGTCAGTACACCAATGGAAGGAAGTTTGACAAGACCAAGGTGACATGTTACAACTGTAATGAAATGGGACATCTGGCTATTGAGTGCCCCAAGACAACTGGAAAGGCTTTGGTCACAACAAACTCCAACAGAGACCAGATGGACTCATCAGGAACTGACAATGATGATGAATGCTATGCACTTATGGTAACTCATGGAGAGGATGCCTCAGGAACTAATAAGGTACCTTCAGTTATATTTCCTACTGATACTGATAATTTATCTAAACTGAAAACTTTCTTATACTCTTTGCATGTTACTTTTAAAAGTAAGACTATTGAATATGATAGTTTGATTGCTAATAATAAGAGGCTTAGAGAAAGAAATGATTTTTTAGAAGCTGAGTTAGTTTGCATGCATGAAAATAAAAAAGAATGTAAGAAGGCACAACATAATGAAACTCAAATAAACATCAAGTATGTCAGACTAGAAAAAGTTCTAGAAAAAGAAAGAGAGGTGTTTAAAATATGGATGCCTTCAGGAAAGAAAGTTAATAATTTTATCAGTGATAAAAACTGGAAAGAATGTCTAGGTTGTAATAAATTTACTGATAGGAATATCAATAAAGCCATTAATAACACTACTCCAGTTAAGTTTGTTAGAACGATGAAAGAGGAATGTAGTCTGTCTATAAAGTTGGTTCTAACTCTAAGAATACTACCGAAGAGAAAGATGAACCTAGAGTCTCTACTAAATAGAAAGAAGATCCTAAAATGCAAGAAAAGAAAAGCAAAAATATTGGACTTCTCTAAGAGTCAGTTAATAAAGAAAATTTGTGAGGTAGTTATTAAGACTCCCAAACCTAGGTCGAAGAGAGGTAGAAATGGAAAACAAGGAATAAACAAGAAAAATAATTATAGTACATTCCCGATCCTCTTAGGAAAGCTTGTTTTAACCGTGGTAATACTAATCATATTTCTATTGATTGTTGGAAGCCTAAAAAGAATGTGTATAAGTTTCCTGAGCCTGATATTAGTGGTAGTTCAGTACTATAAAAACCAAAAAATCCTTGTTCTCATTGTCGTAGCAGTTGGCATTCTATTTACACTTGTAAAGATTATCATAGTTTGTATCACAACAATTATGATCCTTTTCCAAAATTCAATAAAATTGTTATTTTAAATAGAACTGCTAAACTGAATGTGCATACATCTTATAGAGTCAAAAATGTCAGACAAATCCTGATGGAGTAATTCTTGATGGATCAAATCCTGACAAGAAGTCTGCTAATGTAAAATTACATAAGATGTCTCAAAGGACCCAACAAGTATGAGTTCTTAAAAAATATGACTGATTTCCATATTTTTGATTCCATGGAAACAAGAAGAATGTGCTTGTCTTGGATAATGGCTATTAAGCACATATGACTGGAACTAAATCCCTGTTGTTAGAATATGAGGAGAAGGCTGGCCAATGGTTTCCTATGGAGATGGAAATGCAGGAAAAACACTGGGTTATGGTGATATAATCATTGAAAATATCATCATCTCTAACGTAACTCTGGTAGATGGATTAAAGCACAACTTGTTGAGCATTAATCAAATTACTGACAGAGGTTTCTATGTCGTGTTCTATGATATGCACTGTGAAGTAGTTCATAAGATCACAAAGAATACTATTTTCAAAGCTTACAGACATGGAAATATTTACGAAGCCAAACTTCATGCAAATACTGATGGTCCTGAAACTTGTCTGGTAACCAAGGGACTAGTAGATGAAAGTTGGAATTGGCACAAGAAGCTTTCTCATCTCACCTTCAATAATCTCAATGACTTGGTGAGAGAAGAATGTAGTCATGAAAATGTTGTCCTTGTGGACAAAAATCTTAAATCAGGAAAGAAGGCAAATCCTGATGATAATGCATAAGTTGAGGGGGAGAAACGTAAAACTATCAGGACTGGCAACATAGTTACAGGGGGAGCTTCACATGGAACTAATCCTGTAATTCACATAACTAATGTTTTTTCAGATTCTGACAAATTGGTCAGTGGAGAAGAGTGTTCAGGAAAGGATAAAAATGTGATGAATTAAGGTTTTAGTGGATGGCGGGAAGCATATAGCGTTATAATGAATAAAGTTGGTGTAATAGACTTATGTTTTACCCGGTTAAGGTATTTTGATGTATTGTAAACTTTTGATATAGACTGAAGATGTTGTACGAATTTTATATTATTAATTAAGTTATGGTTATGTAAGCATATATCGAATTTGTAGTTAGTTTTGCGTCCCCGGGTCGGGTTTCCGGGGTCATCTCGGGGGCGGGGGCGTCACAATATCACTTTCCGCAATTTCGATCATGAAACATTATTTGATAAATAGTCAAAAGTAATTAAAATATGCTTAACTTAGTTCAAGAAATATACAAATCCAGTTATCAAAATAAGTGACAAAGAAGAGGTACGTCATTTGAAGTAAAAACTTTAATCCATATTAATAAAGACGAAATTTTCTATTGAAGGTTGTTACAAGTGTAAAAAGAATGAATATTGAAAATATGAAATTCTATAAGTAGCATATAAAGTTAATATATGAGAGTTTCATGTAATTATCGATTTTTCTTGCTTCACAAATATTTAGCTTGGGGTTTCCTCGTAGCCCGTCACAAAGCCTACACGCAACCTCCAGTAGCTATATTAGTTAAACAGACGTACAACCGCAAATATGTGTATAATTAAAATTTTGTTGTTGACATAAATCGTACACAGGTAGAAGATTCCAAAAAAATAAACATAAATAATTGTATTTATTAGTATATAGGTGGAATTTTGATAATATGGGAAAAGAGGAAAAAAATAATTTGATGCGTGCAATAATTACACAATTATAAGTTATAGAAAACTTAAATTAAACTATTATACAACTGTGAATCGATGATTTGAATCTTACACTTCTTATATAATAACTTTTAAGGCTAACCATTCTTATCCATTTAATTTAAAAAATGTGAATTGAGTGACCAAAACTATAGGCGTATCAGAGTACTAAAGAAACTTTGAATATAGTGTAGATTTGTAGAGATTTTAGAATTCTGTCTTCAACTATTATTTGAATAAATTCATATAATAAAGAATTACCAACAAAGAAAAAAAGGAGTATCATATGAATAAATCCAAAATTTTTAAATAAAATTATTAATAAATTACATACCTCGAAATGTGAACTTTTTTCCCACCTCAAAATCTAGATATGTTTTAACTTTCATATTTATCAAAAAAAGATTAGTGGAGTGGTCGGGATAATGATTTCTCTAAGAACTGTCAAGGTTTTGAGTCCTAGTGTACACAATTTTTCTTTTTGCTAAGTATGTATATATTGCAGAAACTAAGAAAAACAAGGGATAAACCCATGCTCTATGACAGGCCATAGAGGGGACTATCTATAATCAATCTACAACCAGATTGAAGATAGAAAGCAATCAAAAAATATACTCAGGCCTAGTAGAAACTAGTTTAGAGAACCATAAAGAACTAGCTATTTTTGCTTTGAAATCGACCACGATCCCATCAAAAAGTTGTTAAAGCCCAAAGCAGCCTTTATTAGAGCCCGTGCGATTCTTTCCCTCCAAATATGATAACAAAAGATCTGAAGGAAACATAAAGAAAGGGTACGAAGTAGCTTGTCATCAATCTGTAAAACTAACTCCAGACAGTGAAGCCAAGAGTCACCCAAAATGTGCACATGCAAGAGAGTACAAATTTTGAGAAGAACGAAAGCACTGTATGGACAATGTCTAAGAAGGTGATTGTCCATCTCGAGACCTCCTATACACAAGTAACAAATATGAGAAGAAGCAATGCCAAAACGAGTAAGGCGCGCAAGCGTAGGGAGACGCCCATGACAAGCCACCCATTGGTGGTGCGCATAACGATAGATTTTGAGTTTGTGCCAAATCGCAGGAGCCCAACGTATCTCAGTTCCCCTGTTTCTGATAGAATCCCAAATATTCCATGTCTTGATCTTGACAACATGAATGCCTGCCCAAAGTACCCTGTCTTCTCTATGAAAATGCACAACCGGAAAGGAAAAATGTTCAAGCCATTGCGTTAGAAGAGGATCCACGTGATGATGTCTAGAGTTGGGAGTTGGCAACGCCCAATGACCAGTTTGAAGCAGCACACCATCAGTAGCATTACTTGAAAGACCACATTGACGAATGATGGGTGATAGGGTACAAGAGACCCGGATAGGCATCAACCTGGACTAAAGGGAGGCATGCTCAACCGACCTGCTAAGACCCCCCTCTCCCAGGCCAATCAAGCATAGGAGCCCAGGCCCGGGTCTATCCTACCTCCCGGATCCGGATCCGCCTGCATACCCGGATCCGGATCAGGGCCAAAACCACAGTTAGGGAGGTCCCAGCAAGCACATGCACATCCCACAACCCGCCAAGCAAAGGTACGTGGGCACGTGACTATGACAGCTATCAACAACCAGCACACCAGACAAGCACGACGCGTGTCAGGGGCCGCTAGGACACTCTGGAGGTGGTCCTCCCCTGGACACATATAAGCAATCCACCCAAGCCAAGCGTCCTCTGGTCCCAAGATCCAACGGCCCAGATTTAGAGGTAACTGCCCATAAACCCTACCTTGGGGCTATATATACCCCCCAGTGCTGAAGGGTTTAGGGGTTGGAAAATAATTTCTCTTGTACTCACACACTCTCATACACTCAAAACACACAGCAGCCATCACATATACACATCCACACACAAACACACAGCAGCCTCTAAATTACATAAACATATATCCCTTCATCTTCTCCAAAGCCTGTTCTCATTCTCATACCGGAGGTGCCGTGGGAGCCAAACCCCCCTTTCGGTGTTGTTTTGTAGGCGCCCAACCAGCAGCTACACCCCATCCACGCATAGAAGGTCCAGGAACGCCGTTGGACGGAGCCGCCCGCTCACCGGAGTTATCATTTGGACCTAGAAGGAGGGGGCTCCATCCTTGGGTCTCGGTGCCCCTGGATTCATCTTCATCAGCAAACTCTTGAGAGAGTCCACTTTCAAACCTGTAAGAACATAAACAACCAAACCCTTTCTTGAATATGAGTTTTCATTTTAGCCACGTTTGTATGAGCTTCTTGCTTTAGGCCGTGTTTGTGTGAGCCCGCTCTTGTTTGTTAAGTTTTAGTTGTTTAGGGTTTGATAATCTTGGTAATCTCGAAGCCTGGGGTTTAATAGTCTTGGTGATTTAAAACCCAGAACTGTTTTAGCTTGCGTATTTTCTTTTTTGTTCAAGAGCCTGTTGTTCTTGTTTGGTATTATTTTTAGCAAAACCCAGAAAGTTTGCTTGCTGTTATTCTGGAAATTTTTTGTAATATTCAAAAAAGCAACCTCAGATCCACATTTATAGCCTCAAATCTTGGTCAGTTGTTTGTACAATTGCGGTAATGGCAAGAGCAGGAAAAAGTACAGCTGGTAGGCCCTCCGCCAGTACCCACATTCAGGATCAAGACTCCTCTCAAGTTCAAGAACCTGGGGGAGACAGGGAGACCTTCCAGGAGCAACCACTGACACAGCATACTCCAATCAGGGATGCTAGAAATATCATAGAGCTAAATCAGTACAAGTACACCAATGTTCCAGTTGCAAAGGAGCATATGGCTAACTTAACAAGCCATGAACTTGCTGAAGCAATCAGGCTCTACAGAGATGAACAAGTCCGGGCTCAGATGGAATTTGAGCAAGATGATGAGCAAGAAGAGTCCGGGGACTCTCAGCAATCCAGGAGATCTGTCTTCGATCGAATTGGGGCTAAGGAAAAAAAGAATCAAAAAGAGACTAATAAGAAGGAGACAGAAGCAGCCAGAAAGAAAAAGTTAGAAGAAATCAGAGAAAAGATAAGAAAAGAAGAGGAGGAAAAGCTGGAGCAAAAAATTCAGAAAAGAATGCAGATGGAGGAGGAGAGACTCCTAGCTAAAACAAAAGGAAAAAGAACCCGGAGGGACCCTACCCCCGAACTCATTTCCGATGACGAAGAGGAGGGCCAGAAAGACCTCAAGGAAATGATCTACGAGCTCCAGAGAAAAATGGAGAAAGAATCCGGGGTGGAAGTTGGGGAAACCCTCACGCCCTTCAGCCACTCCCTAGAAGCCATCCCCCGACAGAAAAATCTCAAACACTATAACTTCGATTCTTTCGATGGGCTGGGGGATCCGGAAGAGCACCTCAACTATTTCGAACAGATAGCTCAGATATACTATTACAATGACTTGACGAAATCCAGATTCTTCGCCTCGACCCTCAAAGGGGGGGCTCAAAGATGGTTAAGCAGAATCCCATCAAGAAGCATCCACTCCTGGAAATAATTCAGAGAAGCCTTCCTTAGAAGATTCAGAGCCAATAAAACACATGAAATGCACATGTGCCACCTGGAGACAATTCGCCAATATGATAACGAAGCACTCTCAGCCTATATGCGGAGGTTCCAGGAAGCCATCAACAAAGTCTCGAATCTCGATGAAAGGGAGGCTCTAAGCATATTTCGAAGAAACCTGGATCCAGAACACAACGAGAGGTATATTGTGGAGTTGATAAACAAAGAGCCCCAAAGCCTGGCCGCGGCTTATTCCATGGCAGCCCGGTTCATAAAAGAAACAGATGTTCTCCAGGCGATGAGAATGACTCGGAATGGAGGAAACATGAACAAATCTTCTGATCACCGACCGAAAGGGGGTTACCATCAGGAGAAAAAGTTCAAACAAAGCAACCAAACCCAGCAAACAAATGTTGTACAAAACACCCCAATATTCCAAAGATTGGGTCCCAAAACAGAGTCCAAAAGTGATCCCGGTCCACCTAGGCAGGCAAGGGAGCCTAGGCAAGAGCCAGAGTGGACACAACTAAACAGGACCCGGGAAGAGATACTGAAGGAGATTAAGGGAAAACTATTCTACTATCCTCCAAAGCCAATGCAGACTCCCCCAGAGAGCAGGCCTTACAACAGGCAGTGTGACTATCATGAAACCCAAGGACACAAGACTGAAAATTGTCTCTCTTTAAAATACTTTATAGAAGATCAAGTCAAGAAAGGCAACCTGAATCAATACATATCAAGGGAGAAAAATCAGAGAGAAGAAAGGCAAAGAAAAGGTAAGAATGTGGTAAATGTGGTCCTGGGAGGCTCACACTCTCCCCCTAGGAGCCCGGGCTCAGGAGATGAGGTATTCTCAATTCAATCCTATCTGGAGATGATGATCTCATTCAGCAGCAAGGATTATGAAGGGGTCAACCCAAATCACAATGAAGCCTTGGTGGTAACACTTGATATCTTTGACAACGAAGTGAGAAGGATGCTGATTGATAATGGATCTTCAGTAAACATACTCTTCAAGCATACTGTGGATCTGATGAAGCTAGGGAGCGTACGCTCAAATGAATGCCGAGAGGACCCTCTGTATGGGTTCGGGAACAACTTGGTCCCGATCCAAGGAACTTTATACTTGCCAGTGATGTTTGGATCGGCCCCAAACTAAGTTACCCATGTGATTAAGTTCTACGTGATCAATACTCCCTCATCTTACAACGACATAATCGGGCGCTCAGCCTTGACCAGGATCCAAGCAATCACCTCCATATCACATTTGAAAATCAAGTTCCCAACCCCAACCGGGGTAGGACAAATCAAGGGAGACTATGAGGTAGCTGAAAGATGTTATAGCCAGGCTCTGGTAATGGCTGAGACCCATCAAGACAACAAGAGAAAGGCAGTCGTGCTCCGGAAACAGCAAAGTATTAAGAAACATCGCCAACAATCAAGGGATGATGGGAGAAAAGAAGTTCAGGTCATAGAGACCCTCTCAGATCCAAAAATAACCAAACAAGGCTCAGAAGAGCAAAAAAGCAACCAAGTCACATAAGGGATTGAATTGGGCCTAGGCATTGACCAAACCAACACTACTGTGTAAGCAACCAACCCAGAAATTACTGAAGAAAGAAACAATAAAGAGATGACAGCCCAGGCTCAGATTTATATGAAAAAGAACACAGAGGCTCGGATCCAGAAGATGGTATCAGATACGGATCAATCCAAGATAGAGGCCGCTGTTGAAACAGAAACAATTCTGATCAGTACAAGCGATCCTTCAAAAAAGATAAAGATAGGATCCGGGCTCGAGGCTAATTTCAGAAAAGACTTGATGTCACTACTCCAAGGGTACTCTGATATATTCGCTTGGACCTCGAAAGAAATGCCCGGGTTGGATGAATCCATAGCGATGCATAGCTTGGACGTCAACCCAGAGAGGAAGCCAATCAAGCAAAAGAGAAGAAATTTTGCCCCGGAAAGGCAGAAAGCAATCGATGAAGAAATTGAGAAACTACTGAAAGCTGGAATAATATGCGAAGTCAAATATCCAGAATGGCTGGCAAATGTAGTGATGGTGAAAAAACCAAACGGAAAGTGGAGAATGTGTATCGATTACACAGACTTGAACAGTGCATGCCCAAAAGACCCCTGCCCTTTGCCAAATATTGATCAATTGATCGATGCAACCTCTGGGCATGTGATGCTAAGTTTCATGGACGCCTACTCGGGGTACAACCAGATCAAGATGAATCCCAGAGACATTCTAAAGACAGCCTTCATCACCCACAGGGCGGTCTATGCCTATATAATGCTGCCGTTCAGGTTGACTAATGCGGGAACAACATATCAAAGGGCAATGAATAAAATCTTCAAGGACCAGATTGGAAGGAACCTGGAATCCTATGTGGACGATATGATTGCAAAATCCACAAGCGTCCCCGGGCACATAGGAGACCTGAGAGAATGCTTCGACAACTTGAGAAAATACTCACTCAGGCTCAATCCAGAAAAATGCACATTTGGAGTAAGGGCAGGAAAATTCCTTGGATTCATGATAAGCAACCGAGGAATTGAAGCCAACCCAGAAAAGATAAAGGCAATTCAAGAGATGAAGGCTCCCAGAACACAAAAAGATGTGCAGAAGCTAGCAGGATCACTAGCAGCACTCAGAAGATTCATCTCCAAGCTAGCTGAGAGATGCCTACCCTTCTTTGACCTATTAAAAGGAGCAACCAACAAGAGAGAAGTTAATTAGAGCCCGGAATGCCAAAGCGCATTTGAAGAAATCAAAAGGTAGCTTTCTCAACCCCCCGTGTTAACAAAAGCTCAACCCGGGGAACCCTTATCCCTTTACCTGTCAGCAGGGGCCTTGGCAGTTGGAGCAGCCTTGATCAGGGAAGAGAATGGCAAACAACAACCAGTTTATTATATGAGCCAAGTGCTAAAAGATGCAGAGACCCGATACCCGAGGCTAGAAAAGTTTGCTTATGCCTTAGTCACAGCATCCAGGAAACTCAGACACTACTTCCAGGGAAGGGAGATACGAGTTGTAACAAATCAACCATTAAGGAAGATAATACACAAGCCAGATGTCTCAGGGAGGTTGGTAAATTGGTCAGTTGAGCTAAGTCAGTTCAATCTAAGTTTCATTCCTAGAACAGCAATCAAAGCCCAGGCTCTAGCTGATTTCATCATAGAATACAATTTCCCAGAAGAAGAGCCCGTGCCCATGAGCATTGACCCTGAGAGAAACACAGATCAAGAAACAGAAGCCTGGGCTCTCAAAGTTGATGGTTCTTCAACAAATGAAAGATCGGGAGCCGGGCTCATCCTAAAGAGCCCAGAAGGGTTCACAATCCAAACAACAATCTCATTTGCATTCTCAGCAACAAACAACCAGGCAGAGTACGAGGCCTTGATTGCAGGATTGAAGCTAGTAAGAACACTCAGGATTTAGAATCTCAAAATCTACAGCGACTCCCAGATCGTCGTAAAGCAAACAAATGGCGAGTACATAGCCAAGGATCCAGTTCTAGCCAAGTACCAGGCTCTGGTCCAAAGATACCTAGCCTCCATACAAAAAATCCAAGTCATCCAAATCAGCAGAGAGGAGAATTCAGAAGCTGATGCATTGTCTAAACTTGTTCAAAATTCATCAGACCTGGATTGCTCCGTCTACTTCGAAGAATTGCAGAAACCAAGCACAGAATCTGAGGAAATCATGGAGATAGAAAACAGTTCGAATTGGATGACTCCATTAATCAACTACTTGGAAAAGGGAGAGCTCCCGGAGGATAAAAGGAAGGCTTAAAGATTAAAAGCAAAAGCTTCGAAATTCTTCATGGAAGAGGGAATACTCTATCGCCGGACCTTCTCCTCCCCAAGACTCAAGTGCATAGGCCCAGGAGAGGCACAATCTTGCCTCATGGAAGTTCACGAAGGAATCTGCGGGGACCACATGTCCGCAAAAGCACTAGCTCACAAAATCATAAGGCAGGGGTACTATTGGCCTACTATCCACCAGGATTCAATAGACTTTGTGAAAAAATGCAAGGAATGCCAACTCTTCAGCAATGTGACACGGATGAGCCCAGTCCTACCCTCCTCAGTCTTGTCACCAATCCCATTTGCTGTATGGGGAATTGATATCATGGGACCCTTTCCCAGAGCCAGAGGAGACCTCAGATACTTACTAGTCTTAATTGACTATATGACAAAATGGGTAGAGGCAAAGGCAATGAGAACAATAAACCAACAAGACTGCATCAAGTTCATGGACAACATATTGATGAGGTTTGGGATCCCGAGGGTACTGGTCTCAGATAATGGTCCACAGTTTGTTGGTTCAGAATTCGAATCCTACCTTCAAGAAAGGGGCATCCGGTACAAGAAGTCATCAGTAGCCTACCCTCAAGGAAATGGCCAAGTTGAAGTAACAAACCGAATACTTCTCAGGGGGATAGAGAAGAGACTAAGGGAAAGCAAAACCAAATGGCCAGAAGAATTGCCTAATGTACTTTGGGCATACAGAACAAGCCCCAGAACAAGCACAGGAGAAACCCCCTTCAAGCTAGCTTATGGAACTGAAGCCATGCTACCAATTGAAGTAGGATCCCCCTCCCATCGAGCAATCAACTTTGATGAGATAGCAAATGAGGAGGGGCTCAGAATGAATATTGAGCTAATTGATGAAGTCCGAGACCAGGCAGTGGCAAGAATGGAAAAATATAAGCAGAAAATAATAGAGCACTTCAGCAAGAAGTCCCGGGTCAAAAACTTTCAAGTTGGAGACCTGGTACTTCGAGACACGGAAGCTTCAGACCCCACCAACACTGGAAAGCTAATGCCAAAGTGGGAAGGCCCATACAAAGTCAAGGAAGTTCTAAGGCCAGGAACATACAAGCTCATGAACATGGATGAGTCTGAAGTACCGAATACATGGTATGGACTCAGGCTCAGAAAGTTTTACCAGTAGAAAAAGCAACCAAAAGCAACCAGAACTTGTAGCCTATGGCAAGCAACCAATCTATGATCCTATATCTTGTATGAACAAATTTGCAAATCAATGAAAAGATTTTTCCTTTCCTAGAAAGTTATCACTTTTAAATTACCAGTTATGGAAGCAAAAAACAACCCGGGCACGTTCTCATACCCGGGTTAGAAGCAAACAACAAAAGCTACTACTATTTGCTTATAAAAATTCTAAGTAAATGGAGCAATCACCAATCCGGGTTAGACATACCCGGATTGAAAGCAAATTTAAAAGCAAAAAATAACCCGGATTAGCATTCAAATTCGGGTCACAAACAACCATTATGTACTTACATTTTCCAAGTACATAAAGCAAAAAAGCAAACATCAACCCGAGTGGGTCTTATACCCGGATTGAAAACAAATTTAAAAGCAAAAAACAGCCCGGATTAGCATTCAAATCCGGGTTACAAACAACCATTATGTACTTACATTTCCCAAGTACATAAAGCAAAAAAGCAAACATCAACCCGTGTGGGCCTTATACCTGGATTGAAAGCAAATTTAAAAGCAAAGAATAACCCAGATTAGCATTCAAATCCGGGATGCAAACAAACATTATGTACATACCTGGATTGAAAATAAAGCAAAAAAGCAAACATCAATCCGGGTTCAACATACCCGGATTGAAAGCAAAATTAAAAGCAAGTACATAGAGTAAAAAAGTAAGAATCAACCCGGACACTGTCCCATACCCGGACCAAACCCGATATGAACCCAGTCCGGCTTAGGGGCAATAACAAGGATCCGGATTGCTCAAAAAGGAAAAACAACAGATAAAAGAAAAGCACACATTTTCTACGACGAAAGAAAATTTCAAAGAAGGATCCGGATTGACATCAGCCCGGAACAAATCCAAATATTACATATAGTTCAAATCAAAGTACGAAATCAAGAAATCCTAGAAATGAAATTACATGGGCTGGGCCCGAGAAGCTTTGCAAAGCTGGTCCGGATCTATAGGAAGCTGGGGCTCGGACCACCGTAGGGTTCCGGTTCATCTTGACCCTGCTCAACCGCAGCCTTTGCAGCAAGGAACTCCTGAATAAAGCTCTCCCAGGAAGCAAAGGGGTCAGTTTTGATATGGCGCTCGGCAACTACCCAGGACCTGCGCACCTCGGGAACCCCGTCCTGAGCAACCTCGAAGTCATAAACATCGCTGGCCTTGAACTCAACAATGATAGCCTCCTTGTTCAAATTCTCTTTAGCAGCAAGCTCGGCCTTGAGCCTCTCCACTTCCTTGGCAAGCCCCTCAGCCCGGGCCTCCGAATTCTTCAGTTTCTCGTTCAACCCGGCCTCCACAGCCTGGAACCCCTCCCGGGCCTCCTCCAGCTCACCCCTCAGGGAATCAGAAAGAATCTTCTCAGCTTTAGTCCGGTTGTTGGCCTCCTTGAGCTCAGTGAAGGCAACATCGGAGCAGATAGATATCGCACTCCCGAGCTGAGAAACAAAAAAAAAAGAACATTATTACAAGCAAAAAGCAGATTGGGGGGGCATAATCCGGAACTATGAGCATAAAAATTCAGAAGTTACCTGCCCCCATTGACCTGTGACCCTCTTCAAGGAAGCAGTCATATTATAACCCTCAACCTCCTCCCAATCTTCTTCGGAGGGGATACTGGACATGAACCCGGCTAGGTCGATTAGAGTTTTGGTGCCTATCTTCACGACCTCTCCATCGGGCCCTCGGCCTTCCGAATCACATATAACCCGGTTGGAAACCATAGTTTTGCCCCGGGGTGGCTTGTTCGGAACAAACTTTCTTTTCTTACTCGGAGGTCCATCACCGCCCGGAATCTCCTGAACCTCGGGCTCAGACTCATGGCCCGGATCCGGGATGTTCTGAGGGATGGAAGACTCGGCCCCTCCCTCAATATCTGCGGAGCCAGATCCGGGACCAGGGGCACCCTTGCTTGTCTTAAAGGCCAGCCCGAGAGTGTTGAAAGCAGCAGCATATGCGGAAGAAGACATGATTCTCAGAAAATCCCGGTTGAAATGAGGAAGACCTGTGGGAACAAAAAAAAACCCAAGGTTAAATTCCGGATCAGGGGCAACAAATTTAGCCAAACATGTTAAAAGCAAACTGAAGCATGATCCGGATCATCAAGACGGGTGAAAGAGATCCGGATCAGAGACAACAAACTATATTCTACAAGCAAAATATACGTTGATCCGGATCATCAAGCTGGAAAAAAGAGATCCTGATCAAAGTAAAAAAAAAACAGATAAAAACAAGTTAAAAGCAAACTGGACCTTGATCCGGATTATCAAGTTAAGTGAAATAGATCCGGATCAAGGGCAAACATCTAATTCACAATTAAAGGGAAACTTACAGCCAAGATTGAAAAGAAGCTTATGGTTCATGAATGTGTCCCGAGTCGGCTGAAACTCGAGAGAATCACAGAAACATCTAATCTGGGTGATAGCCCGGTCTTCGAGCACAACCGGGTTAAACTTGGTTTGAACCCCTTCAGTAGTAAAGTAAGGGAGATAAGCCAAGTCATATCCCTTCAGAAGGATTAACTCACCATTCCAATACTTCAAAGAAGACTGGTGCATTATTGGCTTGGCTCTACCCGGGCCGTAACCACACTCCGAGGCCCGGAACCTGATCTCATAAAAAGGTTTCTGACTCGATTTGGAGAGATAAAAAATTTAATGAAAAAGCTTCAAGGTGGGCAAGAATCCGGATTTGTTACAGCAAGCGATGAACCACGTCATCGACTTTATCCCATTCGGGGTGATTTGCATCGGGGAAATCCTGTACACGTTCTTACAGAGATGCTTGATAAACATATGGCACCGGGGGCTCCACCCGGATATGAGATGTTCCATCCAAACCGGGACAAAACCATCTTCTGGCCGATGATAAATCCTCTCATTGGGTTCTGGCCATCTCTACTCAATATCCGGAGTCAACTGGAAAGCAGCCCGGACCGCCTCATTCATCTCACCCGGATCAGCCTCAGAAAATGAGTCCTTCAACTGGTAGTGATCCCGGCTTATAGGGAAAGCAGAGAACATCCTCTCAAGAGCTTCCTGGTTATATACCCCGGGGTGACCGTCGGGCTGTCTATCATATCTAACCCGGCTATAATAGACCTCATTTTCAATTTCGTTCGGCTTTTTAACAAAATGATACTTAACATCTATCCAATACCCCTCGGGCGTGAAGGGAACTGAGCCCCCAGGCATTCTCTTATACCTGAACTTTGAGATTATCTCGGCGGAAGAAGGAACTTTCTTAACCATCTCTACCCGGATCTGTTCTATACCAGATGAATCCGGGTCACTCTCCTCTCCAGAAAAGTTTGGGTAGCAGTTGTAGAATTTTCTAGCCCGCTCCTTGATCCGGACCATATACCTTTTAAAATGAAGGTCAGTTAGTCTGGGCCCTACAGATTTTATTTGTCTTGCTAAGTGGTCCGGATCAGGTACGTTATGTTAATTTTATCATAACCTAATGATCCGGACCACCAATGCAAGTCCAACCCGAAAAAACATCAACGATCCGGATCATGTTAACTACAATCCCCAAAAGCAAACCACCATGGACCCGGATCTTGATGGCAAATACCCAGATCCGGATCCATAACAACAAAAAACTTAAAACAAACACCCATGCCCGGATCAAACGCGACCAAAAACAGCTTAAAAAACCCAAGTCATACAATTCTACCCAAAAAACTCCCCCCGATCCGGATCCTATACACTAGACCCGGAACCCGAGAAAAACCCTAACCCACAAACAGTTATTTCGAGAATCAAAAGGCAAAATATGCCACTTTTCACATAAACATACATATATTTCCATCAAGAACACGAAGAACACAATCAAAAACCCCAGAAAACCCGAACACAAAACCCAATTTCCGTGCAAAAAACATAACAAAGAAGCCAAAAACTACAGATCCAAACAAATAAAACCATAAAACAACAACACCAATCACAAAATATAACCACATAGGCCGATTTATACTCCCAAATCGCGAACGGAATATAAAACTCAAGCATGCATCAATTTCAAGAAAAAACAAAAGGAATCAAGAAAAGAGACTAAAAAGGGGGAGAGAAGAACTTACAAATCGCGACCAAAACAAAAAGAACAGCGGCACGGCGGCGGAAATCTCCAGCAAAAAACGCAAGACTTCGATAGAAAAGGGAGACTCTTGGGCTTCGTTTATATCTTTTTTGTGAGATAAAAGAAAAATTGAAAGAAGAAGCAGGCTTTTTATAGGCCCTGGAGAATAAACACCCCTGCCACATGGCAGGGTACGGTTGGCTGGCAAATCAGTTATAAAACCAAAAAGAAAAAACCTCTTAGTTTGCCAATGCATTTATATTTTATATATATGAATATTAAAGCACATTTAAACCCCTCAATGATCGTGGGGCGGGATTCTAGGGAGTAACTGCCCAAAATTCAAATTCGAAAGGGGAAAAATGAGCAAAGCCGTTTCAAAATCCCAAACTTTTCAAATTCCACAGCCCAGGACCCGGTTCAATAGCAATAATCCGGATCATTGTCAACCAGATTCATTTTTAAAGCAACCATTCTACTAAATCCGGATTGGCATCCATTACACCTGATCCGGTTTGGGGGGCAACCAGGCGCAGAAATTTTCCCGAGGCAACTTTTCTACCTAAATCCGGATTTGGTGTGATGTCACAAATTTTCCAGAAGCAACTTTTCTACCTAAATCCGGATTGGTATCCATTACACCAGATCCGGATTGGGGGGCAACCAGGCACAGAAATTTTCCTGAGGCAACTTTTCTACCTAAATCCGGATTAGCATCCATCACACCAGATCCGGATTGGGGGACAACCAGGATCACAAATTTTTCTGAAGCAACTTTTCTACCTAAATCCGGATTGGTATCCATTACACAAGATCCGGATTGGCGGGCAACCAGGATCACAAAATTTTCATTACTAAGCCAAATATGCAACCCTACTCTACTCCCTCATCCAGAAATTCTGCATAAGGGAGTGGGGGGTAAATGATAGGGTACAAGAGACCCGGATAGGCGTCAACCTAGACTAAAGGGAGGCATGCTCAACCGACCTGCTAAGACCCCCCTCTCCCAGGCCAATCAAGCATAGGAGCCCAGGCCCGGGTCTATCCTACCTCCCGGATCCGGATCCGCCTGCATACCCGGATCCGGATCAGGGCCAAAACCACAGTTAGGGAGGTCCCAGCAAGCACATGCACATCCCACAACCTGCCAAGCAAAGGTACGTGGGCACGTGACTATGACAGCTATCAATAACCAGCACACCAGACAAGCACGGCGCGTGTCAGGGGCCGTTAGGACACTCTGGAGGTGGTCCTCCCCTGGACACATGTAAGCAATCCACCCAAGCCAAGCGTCCTCTGGTCCCAAGATCCAACGGCCCAGATTTAGAGGTAACTGCCCCTAAACCCTACCTTGGGGCTATATATACCCCCCAGGGCTGAAGGGTTTAGGGGTTGGAAAATAATTTCTCTTGCACTCACACACTCTCATACACTCAAAATACACAGCAGCCATCACATATACACATCCACACACAAACACACAGCAGCCTCTAAATTACATAAACATATATCCCTTCATCTTCTCCAAAGTCTGTTCTCATTCTCACACCGGAGGCGCCGTGGGAGCCAAACCCCCTTCCGGTGTTGTTTTGCAGGCGCCCAATCAGCAGCTACACCCCATCCACGCATAGAAGGTCCAGGAACGCCGTCGGACGGAGCCGCCCGCTCACTGGAGTTATCAATGGGAGATATCAAAGTAGAAGCAAGACAGACCGCCTCCCACCAAGGATCAAACCACAACGAAGTATTGCATCCATTCCCTATGTCATAGGTAATGAACTGCAATGCAATGTTACGAAGTTTGAGAACCTTTTTCCAGATCCAGGATGAGTCAGGAGGAATTTTCATGGTCCAGAAATGTTTGTTACGAAGAAGAGTAGCATTAACCCAAGTAGAGCACAAACTAGAGCTTTTTGTGACAACCTTGAGTAAGTGACCTATAAATTGAGCTCGATTCCAATCCACCATATTTTTAACACCAAGGCCCCCTTCCTCCTTAGGGAGACAAACTGTTATCCAAGATATTTTAGCACCACCTTTCTGATTAATATTACCCCTCCACAAAAAACGAGTCAAAAAAGATTGGATATGTGCATGAACCGCTGTTGGAAGCAAAAAATGGTTGCACCAATAGGCCTCGATAGCATGCAGAATAGAGTTTATTAGGCGAACTCTTCCAGCAAAAGAGAGTAGCAGTGAAGTCCAATTATGAATTCTTGCAGTGATTTTATCAATCAGGGGAATGCAGTCATTCAAGCACAACTGACCAGAAATTAAAGGCACCCCAAGAAATTTAACTGGTAGAGACCCTCTAGGAATAGCAAAAGCATTATCAAACCAATCAAGAAACTTGGGGGAAGCATTGCAGAAAAAACTATTGCTTTTGTGAATGCTTGGCTAAAGGCCACTAATAAAGGAAAAGATAGCAATATTATTCATGATATGCTTTACCGAATCAACATTTGCATGGGCAAAAAATAACACATCATCTGCAAAGAACATGTGAGTAATATCCAATTGCTTGCATTTCCAATGATATTTGAAGGCAGAAGGCTTTGGCTTTAATAGACAAGAGAGAACATTCATGCATATAGTGAAGAGATAAGATGAGAAAGGATCACCTTGGCTAATTCCTTGCGCACCATAAAAATAACCGTGAACAATGCCATTAAGTTTGATAGAAAACTTTGTTGTGGAAATGAAAGCTTTAATCCAAGAGATAAAAGTAGATGAGAATCCCATTTTTTCCAAAGTAGCCAAAACAAAAGGCCATTGCAATGAATCAAAAGCATTATGTAAATCAACTTTTAGTGCACATCTAGGGGCTCCCGTTTCTCTATCATAACCTCGAAAGAGTTCCTGTGCTAAGAGCACATTATCTGATATCGACCTCCCTGGGATGAAAGCACTCTGAGAAGAATCTATGAGAGAGGGAAGCACATTCTTGAGACGAGAAGCAATAATTTTGGAGATACACTTGTAAAACACCATACAAAGCGATATAGGACGAAAGTCCATTTGAGTAGGAGTCAGAGTCTTGGGTATCAAAGCAATGAGAGTTGAATTATGCACAGGGTGCATTGTACTTGTCTCAAAGAAAGCATGCACATCATCACAGAAACAATGCCCGGTGATATGCCAAGTTTCCAAGAAGAATTCCATATTTAAACCATCCGGGCCCGGTGCCTTATTCTTCTTCATCTTCTTCAATGTGTTATAGATAATTACAGACGTGACATGAGCCTCTAGAAGAGCATATTGGTCTAGAGAGAGTGTGGGACACTGAAGGCTCGAGAGATTCACCTCAGTGCACGAAGAGGCCTTCCCTAAAAAATCACTGAAGTAAGATACCGCAACTCGAGCACAATTAGCTTGACCATGTACCAATCCCGTGTCCCCTTCAAGAGTCAAAACCTTACTTACATTCCAATTTTTCTTGCATTGATTAAAGAAGAAACTGTTGTTTCCATCACCTTTATCCATCCATTTGACTCTCGATTTTTGAAGTAAGAAATGTTCCTATTGAAGAAGGCATTGTGTTAACTTGTCTGAGAGAATTTTTTCCTGAGATAACAGGTCGAGATCCTTATTATGAACCAATTTCTCTTGAATGTCATTGAGGTTTGCTCTAGCAGAAGCTACATTGTCATTAAGATCACCATGAGATTTGTTTAGCTGTTTGAGAGCTTGCTTGACTAACTTAATCTTTCTAGCAAGCACAACCATTGGGTCACCAAAAAATTGCACCTGCCAAGCATGCTCAACAGTAGACAAAAAACATGGAATTCCTAGCATGCAATTAAAGAATTGAAAAGGTTTACCAAATTTCTGAAGTTGCATAGGTTCATGAAATAAAACCGGATTGTGGTCCATTATTCCTCTATGTTTGACAAAAGCATTCCCTTCTGTGAATTGACCAAACCACAGGCCATTGGCTAGCATGCAATCTAAACGTTTATGAATGGGCTGCATCATGACTATCTCTAACTAGAGTGCATCATGTTCCCTTCAGGACGTATACTATCTCTAAACGTTTATGAGTAGGAAATATGGATCTAAAGTTCCCTTCAGGACGTATACTATCTCTAACTAGAGTGCATCATGTTCCCGACATGCGTAGAAATATAATAAGTGGAAGCTGTTTAGTTTCTAGTGGTTTGGAAATTTCTTTCAAGTGTAATAAAGTAGTTCTTATTCATACTGGTACAGTTTTTTGGCAAGGCTTACTTATCAAATAGTTTATTTCATATTAATGTCGAACCCATTTTGGGGACATTGAATAATAATATTATTCCTACTGTTGACTGTATTGAATCCTCGAATATATGGCACGCTAGACTAGGTCACTTAAACTTTGGTGCTCTTAAGAATATGATGAACTTAGAGTTGATTCCATAACATATCAAAGAAAAGAATTCTAAATGTCAAGTATGTGTGTTTGCTAAAAGAATAAGGAAACCTGTTCACAATATTGTTAGGGATTCAGACTTATTAGATTTAGTACACACTGATATTTGTGAATTTAGCGGTGTGTTGACCAAGGACTAGTTTAGATACTTAATTACTTTTATAGATGATAGTAGTAGATATTGTTATGTTTATTTACTTAGACATAAGGATGAAACACTTAGTAAATTCATTATATATAAAACTGAAGTAGAAAAACAAACCAGCAAGGTACTTAAACGATTGAGATCTGACATAGGTGGTGAGTTTACGAGTAATGCTTTTAATATATTTTGTGCAAATAATGGTATAGTTCTTGAAGTTACTCCACCATACACACCTGAGTTTAATGGGGTTGCTGAGCGAAAGAACAGAACATTTAAAGATATGATTAATAATATGCTTATTAACATTTGGTTGCCTAAACACACGTGGGGAGAGGCTCTAAATATGGCGTGCCATATTTTAAATAGAGTCCCTCTGAAACACATGGATAAGACACCCTTGGAGTTATGGAAAGGAAGGATGACTAGTCTTAAGTATCTTCGTGTGCGGGGCTGCCTTGCTAAGGTGCTTGTTCATGAACACAAGAGAAAGAAAATAGGTCCAAAAACTGTTAATTGTATCTTTCTGGGGTATCTTGAAACAACTACAGCTATGAGATTTTTAGTATTAAAATCTGACATAGATGGTATAATGGCAAATACAATAGTTGAATTTCGAGATGCCATATTTTTTGAGGATGTCAACCCTATGAAGACTGGATTACCCGAAAAGACTTATGAGGAAGATCCTACTCACACATCGAGTTCTATTCCTGATCATGTGGAAAAAATGACAAATGTGGGGGCGGAACCTTGTAGTAGCTCTATTTCTAAGGAAGTAGAGGAACCAAGGAGAAGTAAGCGTGCAAAGGTAGTTAAGGATTTCATAATTGATTTTATCACTTATAATGTCGAGGATGAACCTTTAACTTTCCGACAAGCTATGGATTCTTTGGAGTCTAGGCATTGGAAGGGCGCTGTGAAGATTGAAATTGACTCTGTTGTTTCTAATCGAACATGGGAGTTGGTTGATCTCCCTCCCGGGTGTTCTACTATCGGGTGAAAATGGGTCTTTAAAAGGAAGTTGAACCCTGACAACTCAATAGATAAGTACAAAGCTAGACTGGTAGCTAAGGGTTTAAGAAAATGGAAGGAATTGATTACTTTGATACATACACTCCGGTTGCAAGGATGGTAACAATCTGAATGCTTATAGCATTGACTTCCGTCCATAGTCTTATCATCCATCAGATGGATATAAAGACCGCTTTTCTTCATGGTGAACTTGAAGAAGAGATTTATGTGGACCAGCCTGGGGATTTGTTGCATCTGGCAATGAAAGGAAAGTATGTAAGGTGATCAAGTCCATCTATGGCTTGAAACAAGCTCCCAGGGATTGGCATAAAAAGTTTGATGAAACTGTACTGCCATTTAGTTATATGATTAATGAAAGTGACAAGTGTGTATACACCAGAGTTAAAGGTAGTGAGTATGTTATCTAGTTCCTATATGTGGATGACATCTTATTGTTTGGAACCAATATTGAAATTATTAACGAGAAAAAGAATTCTTGAAAAGGCATTTTAAAATGAAGGATATAGGTGAGGCTAGTGTGATTTTTGGAATCAAACTAATTCAGTCGGATGAGGGAATAACCTTGACTCAATCTTATTATATAGAGAAATCTATACTTGAGAAATATGGTTATTCACAGTGTAGAATCGCTAGTACACCCTATAATCCTAAAGTTGCCCTTGTCAATAATACTTCAGGAGTGCCCGTGTCTCAGTTAAGGTATTTTTAGATTATTGGGAGATTGCAGTATCTTTCTAACTATACTAGACCAGATATTTCATATTCTCTGTCTAAGTTGGCTAGATATACAAGTTGTCCAAACAGAACTCATTGGGATGCTCTTGATAGAGTACTTAGATATCTAAAAGGCACAATGTACCTTAGTTTACACTATAGGAGATTTTCTGGTGTGCTTGAAGGGTATTAGTGTCTGATAGGATTATAGCTATAGAGTTTATAGGAACTCAGAATAATATAACTGATCCTTTGACTAAAGGAGTGGAACCTTGGAGTGATACTCAAGTCAAGGTTGGGGATGGGACTGTCAACCCACCACAATTCATCAACAGTGGGAACCCAATACACATGAGAGGAGATCCCTCGAAGTGTATTCAATGTGGTAATAACAAGCCGTAAGGATGAATTGGTAGTACCTTTGCTACATAGATGATACTATTGTATCTGAATCTATCCCCTATAAACCTAGAAGGTACTAACACTGCTAGAAAAGCAAGAGTGTTAAAACTATGAATGAGATCAAATCATTTGACGACATAGAAGCACTATATCTCTGGAGATGCCCAGCTAATCAAATGTAATTTGGTGGTCGCAATTAGAGGAAAGGGTTATTCCTTGAAGCATTCGACGAACAGGATCGAGACAAGACCATTAATCTCTCAAAAATGCAGGTTGGCGCCATAGCCTATGACTTGTCGTCGTCTATAGAACATGGTTATACTAAAGGATTAAGATTCAAGGTGAAACATTCCATCTGAATCTGATAGCCATTGAAGTGGAGGACTTAGGAGGGTTCAAACCCAGAAGGGTACCGACTCTGAAAAACAAGTCACGATGAAAAACCTGATCGCATTTCTGTATGGATTTGTGGGGGATTGTTAGAAATATGGATTTTAGATCATAAGATTTATTATGTTCTTGATGATAATTCCAAAATCTACTGATTGGAAGTTGTTTCTTGATATGTGAACTTACACTTTCATGTATGGTTTTAAGATTTTTTCTTAATGAAGTTCATAGAGAATTAGAGTTGAACTTAGTGGCTCGAAAGAGCTTGAAAAATGAGAATGTGTTTTGTCCCACATTGAAAATAAAGAAAGGGGGTGTTCGATTTATATAGTATCACACACATGGGTAGTGTACAACAACTAAGGTATGTGATGGTGCATTGTGTTCTTGTGTGCTTCACGCGCGCATGCGCACACACACACGCGCCGCCGCCCCGCCCCGCCACGCACCACACTGGACCGGGTCGGGTCGGGTCGAAGGACAATTTGGGAAAATGTCTCGGCGTCTCGCATACGCGAAGCGACCTGGGCGAGGATTTTATTTATTTGTGATTTAATTTTTTAATTAGAATTTTTTAACAGTTTGGACTGGGTTATTACTGTTAGGTTGGGTTTAGTTTCTGAATTGGGCTGAGTCACTTTGCAAGTGGAATGAATCAGATTCAATGAACCAGGTCATTAGATACGTAACTTGTAATATATTCAAATTAAAACATTAAAGCTGATATAATGTGAGAGATAAATATATAAGCTGTTACAATTTTATTTAAATTTAAAATCATCAGTTTTGATTTATTTAATAAATGTGCAGTTTAATTCTGAAATTAATTCAGGGTGGCCAGTTACACTTAGCCTCTAGTATTAATAGAGGACTAAGTTGCTGAGTTTGATACACCACACCTATATTCTCTTCTACCCTATGCTTTCTCTTCTCTCCCAAACACCATTCCGAGCTACTGATTTTTTCGGTGACTGAGGTGCTAGTCGAAGTGGAGTTTGTTATTGCTGTGAACACCAAACTCGGAGCTGTTTTATCCTGGAGGAGGCATTGCAAGCATCCCAACCCAGGAGGTGGGGGCAATTTCCTGTTCAAGATCAGTCAGGGATTCGAGCAAGGCCTAGAGACTCAGCTGATTAATTTTCTTATTTCATTGTACCTGTTGGCTACCACTGCTTTTCTATTTCTTTTCACTGTGTTAAAGCTATGGTTACTGATATGCATTCGATTTTTTCTTTATTCTTACAGTTACAGATATGCATGTTGTTTACCTACATGTTTTGTTTCATTAATTGTTTTCTTGGCTGGTTAAATATGTTATATAACTGCCTCTATGTTGCTGTAATAGTTAATATCTCCAACAAATATGCCTATAAAAAGACATTGCATTTTTAATCTCCTTGCAACCCTAACAAGATACGAGCCAAGTTAGCTAAATACCCTGAGCATGAAATAAAAAAATTGAAAGTAAAATATCTTTATATTGATTGCGAATAAACAACCTTCTTTCCGGGTCAAATGAGACTTATCTTAAAAATTATCGGCAAAGATCCACAAGATTGAACTTGCATTTGATACCATTGAATTGATATTGAAAATCAGAGTTGTAATGTTTATGGCTCGCAATGGAGTTATTATGTGGGCTATACAAATTTCTAACTGAAGAAATACTGTCTTTGTAACAGACATAGAAGATTGTCTGAGTTTGCTAGATAATCTTAATTGATAGATTCTATAAATGGGAAAATGGGTGATTACTTGGGTTAGATTAATACAATTTGGTTATATACCAACTGGGTCACTTATAAGTTTTAGATGGGTTCACATGCCATTTTTATCTTCCCATCCAATTTGTATCATAACAGTACATGATTTAGGTAAAAATGATTTCAATGAATAATTTTTTAAGATTGGATAATCCGACCCCTAATTTCAACACATCGAAATAAATATTATCATAAACTTTAATTTCGAGAAAGTTGCATTTTAGTGGTCATATTGGTGGTTTGATTTTATGTACTTTAAAACTTTTTAACAAAAGAATTATTTGCTAAATGCTGAATTAAAGCCAATACTTGTAGAATGAGTAAGAGATGTGGTTTGATAGAGAAAGTTACTGTAGTGATGATGAGTTTATAGAGATTAGAAATGCGTGTATAGAAGAAAAAATTAAAATGGATGAACATGCACTACAAGAAAAATGGGTAAATACGACCGGTTAAAAATCAATTATATTTAGTTAAATACGACCGAAAGCGGTCGAATTTAACTAAATATAACTGATTTTTAACCAGTCGTATTGTTAAAGCTATGGTTACTGCTATGCTTTCTGTTCTTTCTTTGTTCTTACAGTTACTGATATGTATACTGTTTATCTAAATATTTTGTTTCGTTTATTATTATCTTGGCCTTGGCTTGTTAAATATGTTATATAACTGCCTCTATTTGCTGTAATAGTTAATATTTCCCACATTCTTGAAGCGATAATTATTTATATATTATTTAGCATAATGGTTAGCAAAACAGAGGTTCGCGTAGGTGGTGGTAGTTCTGGTGCAACTGCTGGGGTCATTGATTGGACCACTTATAGTTTTCCACAAGCGGTTTAATTAACTGGTTTACCGGAGAAATTCAATAGCGGCATCAGCTTTTCTCGTTGGTAGAAAAGGTTGAAATTATGGTTGACTATAAAGGGTTTGTGGCCGCTTGTGGAGTATGAGAAACCGGTTGTGGATCTAGAAAATGCTGACATGGTTAAAGCTTTTGCAAAGTGGGCTGAGAAGGATGGGGTTGCCAGGGCGGCCATTTTGGCTGCTCTAACAAACACCTTGTTTGATGTTTATTCTTCTGATGCTTACTCCGCAAAACTCTTATGGGAGAAGCTGGACCAGATACATAATACTGACTCACAAGATCTGGAAAAGTATTTTGTGGCTAGATTCCTTGAATTCAAGCTGGTGGACAAGACCTCCCTGAGAAGTTCAAGGTTATGAGCGTGATTGAAAAGCTCCCTAAATCTTGGGAAAGTTCTCTGTCTCCCTGAAATGATAGAAAGGAGAGATCACCTGGACCAACCTTATGCTGGACATCTTGGTCCAAGAACAACACAAGTCCAAACAGGGATATGTGATGCCAACTGAGCACGGTACCTCGAAGGTAAACGTAATAACTGTAGGACATAAAATGAAGGCTGTTGCTAAGAAAATTAATAGTAATAAACCTAAGAGTGACAATGACAAGGCCAAGAAACCAAAGGCAAAAAAACCGTGTTGGTCTTGTGGGCAGGTTGGGCACTGGAGTAAGGACTTCCCTACAAAGAAAGTGAAGAAAACGGAGGTGGTAGCGCAAGCGAGTGCTGTGCTTGGAACCGCAAGTGGGCCCATAGTGAACATGATTGTTGGTGAGGCTACGACTTTGGAAACCGACGTTGACCGGTATGTATCCTACAACCCTGTAATATTTTCTACTTATCTGTCAAATTAATGGTTGATAGATACTGGAGCTAATGTGCATATAAGTTTATTTATAGCTTAACAACAGAGTCATAGCTTGACTGTGAAGATGGGAAATGCTACTGCTGCTCAAGTACTTGGAATAGGAAATATGGATCTAAAGTTCCCTTCAGGACGTATACTATCTCTGACTAGAGTGCATCATGTTCCCGACATGCGTAGAAATATAATAAGTGGAAGCTGTTTAGTTTCTAGTGGTTTTGAAATTTCTTTCAAGTGTAATAAAGTAGTTCTTATTCATATTGGTACATTTTTTTGGAAAGGGTTACTTGTCAAATGGTTTATTTGTTATTAATGCTGAACCCGTTTTGGGGACATTGAATAATAATCTTATTCCTTCTGTTAACTGTATTGAATCCTCGAATATATGGCATGCTAGACTAGGTCACTTAAACTTTGGTGCTCTTAAGAATATGATGAACTTAGAGTTGATTCCAAAATATACCATAAAAAATAATTCTAAATGTCAAGTATGTGTGTCTGCTAAACAAATAAGGAAACCTTTTCACAATATTGTTAGAGATTCAGACTTATTAGATTTAGTATACACTGATATTTGTGAATTTGGTGGTGTGTTGACCAAGGACTAGTTTAGATACTTAATTACTTTTATAGATGATAATAGTAGATATTGTTATGTTTATTTACTTAGACATAAGGATGAAACACTTAGTAAATTCATTATATATAAAACTGAAGTAGAAAAACAAACTAGCAAGGTACTTAAAAGGTTGAGATCTGACATTGGTGGTGAGTTTATGAGTAATGCTTTTAATATATTTTGTGCAAATAATGGTATAGTTCATGAAGTTACTCCACCATACACGTCTGAGTTTAATGGGTTGCTGAACGAAAGAACAGAACATTTAAAGATATGATTAATATTATGCTAATTAACTCTCGGTTGCCTAAATACACGTGGGGAGTGGCTCTAAATATGGCGTGCCATATTTTAAATAGAGTCCCTCTGAAACACATGGATAAGACACCCTTGGAGTTATGGAAAGGCAGGATGACTAGTCTTAAGTATCTTCGTGTGTGGGGCTGCCTTGCTAAGGTGCTTGTTCATGAACACAAGAGAAAGAAACTAGGTCCAAAAACTGTTGATTGTATCTTTTTGGGATATCTTGAAACAATTATAGCTATGAGATTTTTAGTATTAAAATCTGACATAGATGGTATAGTGGCAAATACGATAGTTGAATTTCGAGATGCCATATTTTTTGAGGATGTCTACCCTATGAAGACTGAAATACCCGAAAAGACTTCTGAGGAAGATCCTACTCACACATCGAGTTCTATTCCTGATCATGTGGAAAAGATGACAAATGTGGTGCCGGAACCTAGTAGTAGCTCTATTTCTAAGGAAGTAGAGGAACCAAGGAGAAGTAAGCGTGCAAAGGTAGTTAAGGATTTCAGAAGTGATTTTATCACTTACAATGTCGAGGACGAACCTTTAACTTTCCGACAAGCTATAGATTCGTTGGAGTCTAGGCATTGGAAGGGCGCTGTGAAGATTGAAATTGACTCTGTTGTTCCTAATCGAACATGGGAGTTGGTTGATCTTCCTCCTGGGTGTTTTACTATCGAGTGCAAATGGGTCTTTAAAAGGAAGTTGAACCCTGACGACTCAATAGATAAGTACAAAGCTAGACTCTATCTTATTATATAGAGAAATCTATAATTAAGAAATATGGTTATTCACAGTGTAGAATCGCAAGTACACCCTATGATCCTAAATTTGCCCTTGTCAAGAATACTTCAGGAGTGCCTGTGTTTCAGTTAAGGTATTCTCAGATTTTTGGGAGATTGCAATATCTTTCTAACTGTACTAGACCAGATATTTCATATTATGTGTCTAAGTTGGGTAGGTATACAAGCTGTCTAAACAGAACTCATTGGGATGCTCTTGATAGAGTACTTAGATATCTAAAAGGCATAATGTACCTCAGTTTACACTATAGGAGATTTTTTGGTGTGCTTGAAGGGTACATTGATACAAGTTGGATAGGTAAGAAGTCTGGTTCCAATGGAGTGACTGGATATGTGTTCACCTTGGATGGTGGAGCAATATCCTGGAAGTCAAGCAAACAGACTATAGTGACTCAGTCTACATTTGAGGCTGAGTTGTGTGCACTTGATACCACAGGGACGGAGGCTGAATGGTTACATGGACTTATGTCTACGATACCTGTAGTAGACAGACCGCTTCCTGCTATTGCTATTCATTGTGATAGTCGAACAACTATGAAAAGATTAGAAGTAAAAAGCATAATGCTAAAACAAAGAGACACATCTAAGTTAGACTCAAGTCTATAAGGGGTTTAGTGTCTGATAGGATTATAGCTATAGAGTTCATAGGAACTCAGAATAATATAACTGATCCTTTGACTAAAGGACCGGAACCTGTAGTGATACTCAAGTCAAGGTTGGGGATGTGACTGTCAACCCATCACAATTCATCAATAGTGGGAACCCAATACACATGAGAGGAGATCCCTCGAAGTGTATTCAATGTGGTAATAACAAGATGTAAGGATGAATTGGTAGCACCTTTACTACATAGATGATACTATTGTATCTGAATCTATCCCCTGTAAACCTAGAAGGTACTAACACTGCTAGAAAAACAAGAGTGTTAAAACTATGAATGGGATCAAGTCATTTGATGACATAGAAGCACTATATCTATGGAGATGCCCAGCTAAGTGAATGTAATTTTGTTATCGTAATTAGAGGAAAGGGTTATTCCTTGAAGCATTCGACGAACAGGATCGAGACAAGACCATTAATCTCTCAAAACTGTAGGTTGGCGCCATAGCCTATGACTTATCGTCGTCTATGGAACATGGTTATACTAAACAAATTAAGATTCATGGTGAAACATTCCATCTGAATCTGGTAGCCATTGAAGTGGAGGACTTAGGAGGGTTCAAACCCAGAAGGGTACCGACTCTGAAAAACAAGTCATGATGAAAAACCTGATCGCATTTCTGTATGGATTTGTGGGGGATTGTTAGAAAAATGGATTTTAGATCATAAGTTTTATTATGTTCTTGATGATAATTCCAAAATCTTATGATTGGAAGTTGTTCCTTGATATGTGAACTTACACTTTCATGTATGGTTTTAAGATTTTTTCTTAATAAAATTCATAGAGAATTAGAGTTGAACTTAGTGGCTCGAAAGAGCTTGAAAAATGAGAATGTGTTTTGTCCCACATTGAAAATATAGAAAGGGGGTGTTCGATTTATAAAGTATCATACACATGGGTAGTGTACAACTACTAAGGTGTGTGATGGTGTATTGTGTTCTTTTGTGCTTCACAGGCGCGCGCACACACACACACGCCGCCGCGCCGCCCCACCACGCACCACACCGGACCAGGTCGGGTCTGGTCGAAGGGCGATTTGGGCAAATTTCTCGGCGTCTCGCATACGCGAGGCGACCAGGGTAAGGATTTTAATTATTTGTGATTTAATTTTTTAATTAGAATTTTTTAACAGTTTGGACTGGGTTATTACTGTTGGGCTGAGTTTGGTTTCTGAATTGGGCTGAGTCACTTTGCAAATGGAATGAATCAGATTCAATGAACCTGATCATTAGATAAGTAACTTGTAACTGATAATATATTCAAATTAAAACATTAAAGCTGATATAATGTGAGAGATAAATATATAAGCTGTTATATATTTCAGCATTTTCTTGTTCAAGATCAAGAGGTGGGGGCAATTACCTGTTCAAGATCAGTCAGAGATTCGAGCAAGGCCTAGAGACGCAGCTGATTAATTTTTTTGTTTCATTGTACCTATTGGCTACCACTACTTTTCTATTTCTTTTCACTGTGTTAAAGCTATGGTTACTGATATGCATTCTATTTTTTCTTTATTCTAACAGTTAAAAATATGCATGCTGTTTACCTACAGGTTTTGTTTCGTTAATTGTTATCTTGGCTGGTTAAATATGTTATATAACCGCCTCTATGTTGTTGTAATAGTTAATATTTCCAAAAAATATGCCTACAAAAAGACATTACATTTTTAATCTCCTTGCAACCCTAACCAAGATACGAGCCAAGTTAGCTATATACCCTGAGCATGAAATAAAAATTTGAAAGTTAACTTGCTTTATATTGATTGCGAACAAGAAACCTTCTTTCCGGGTCAAATGAGACTTATCTTAAAAATTATCGACAAAGATCCACAAGATTGAACTTGCATTTGATACCATTGAATTGATATTGAAAATCAGAGTTGTAATGTTTATGGCTCGTGATGAAGTTATTACTTGGGCTATAGAAATTTCTAACCGAAGAAATACTGCCTTTATAACAGACATAGAAGATTGTCTGAGTTTGCTAGATAATCTTAATTGATAGATTCTATAAATCGGAAAATGGGTGATTACTTGGGTTAGAGTAATACACTTTGGGTATATACCAACTGGGTCGCTTATAAGTTTTAGATGGGTTCACATGCCATTTTTTATCTTCCCATCCAATTTGTATCATAACAGTACATGATTTAGGTAAAAATGATTTCAATGAATAATTTTTTAAGATTGGATAATCCGACCCCTAATTTCAACACATCGAAATAAATACTATAATAAACTTTAATTTCGAGAAAGTTGCGTTTTAGTGGTCATGTTGGTGGTTTGATTCTTTGTACAAGATTGTTCCTAGTTAGTAAGATACTTTTGTATTAATACAATTTATAAATATATCATTATATTTTAGTGATAATTTATTTATAATATATTATTTTTAACATTATATACAATATCATTTGAGAAAAAAACTAAAGTTTTGCACATCAGTATGGTGCTTGTATTTTTTTAAAGATGTCACATTTCTGATATATCTCCTGGTTTTGTTCCCGCGAGTGCATCCGCTAGAATTCGATTGTGATACAAAGATGAAGTAGATAAATTTGTTTTTTCAACCCACCGGGGGTTGATTTAAGTACTCAAAACTAGTTGTCGCCTTCAAGAAATGCAGAAAGAAGCGCCCAAAAGTCCTCGTCCGTTCCCTAATATCATTTTACAAAGGATTCAATAAGATTATGTAGATGTTTATAGTTTTAGAATTTGAACTGCTAAGCTACTACAATAAGCTATGATGGTACCTGCTGATCATCATCGGATGGGGGATTTCCTATCAATTCAAAACTGGAAGTCTCCGTATTGTTTGCTGAGTTCGCAATGCATCCATTATCATGCTTCTATAATATGTGACATGTACAGTATGAGTTAAGCATTGAAGTTGATGAACATAAGAGACTCATGTTCATTTTTAACATTTGGTACTTAATTATGCAGTACCCTGTAGATTTAGGAAGATGAAGTATATATAGTTTCAAAAGAAGAACAATTAGTTCGTCAAGTACCATTTCTGCAATATCAATATATAAATAAATTTACATATATTAAGTATATACCTCATCAAGGTTTGTGTGCACCTTGTTAGCATTTGGCATGTCTTTATTTCCCAGAAAGGCATGTCCAAAATCAAAATTGTTTCCGACATAGCAGTCCTGATTTTGGTTCTACATGCGGTAACACGTAGAGGAAAAAATTGGAGATAGTCGATTAAGAAGTTATATATCGATATCTAAATAATTTTACATGTATTAAGTATGTACCTCATCAAGGTTTATGTGTGCCTTGATTGCATTTGGCATATCTTTGTTTACCAGAAAAGCATCTCCAAAATTAACATTGTTTCTGATGTAGTAGTCTTGATTGTTGTTCTACATGCGATGACACGTAAAGGAGAAAGATAAATATAATCATGTAGCAATATATCAATATCTAAATAATTTACCATACAATAAGTATATACCTCATTAAGGTTTGTGGGCACCTTTTCAGCATATGCCATGTCTTTGTGTACCACAAAAACATCCCCAAAGTCAAAATTGTTTGTGACATAGCAGTCTTGATTTATGACCTACATGTTAAAACACTTGTATCATGCTTCTATGATATATGTGACATATACAGTATGAGTTAAGTATTGAAGTTGATGAGCATAAGAGACTGATGTTCATTTTTAACACATGGTATTTTAATTTCTTAATTTCCATTAACATCTCATACTAGTAGAGTTATCAAGTTAATGCTAAATAATAGTAATTCTGATTTCATGTAAAATGCTTTTTATTAAAAATGAACAAAAAAACTCCAAAAAAGTCTTATGCAACATATCAGAAAAGTTACAGATGCACTAACCTCACTTGGGTTTCCTTTATCCCAAAATACGAGCTCCTCCACTGCGGTGGTGTTGTTGCTGCCCGAATTTGTCCTGTTCACTCCACCACATAATATAATGGAGTCAAATTAAGGTTTAAAAGTCTTTTAATATATTGTTCTGGTTAAATTTTACTTATGTCAACTATGTACCTCATCAAGGTTTGTGGGCACATGATTTGATAATGGGTATTTACCTGTCAAAAAATAAACCGCTCTTGAAAGGATATTACATACAAGTATTGCACTAGTAAATAAAATTTTAAGCATAATCATTGAAAAATTACTTACCTCCAGCAGTGAATTTAGTTTTCGGTGGAGCATTTTCTTCATTGTTTATATTAGAAATCCTACACATAAATTAAAATTAAAAATTATTTAGGTGACTTATAAAATAATGGTCAATTTTAAATCATGCTAAATGAGATTAAAAATATATATTATATTTGTACCTATTGGTGTAAATTAATGAATTTTATTACGTTAAATCCACATATTTATAAAATTAAATAATATAAACACAATCCATTACAAAGTTTGATTTTGGCTACAACTGAACAAAATCGGCAAAAATACCCAAAAATGTATAATAAATATCAAAATTTCATGCCAAACTTGAATTAAACCAAATATTTAAATTAAATTAAATTTAATATTTGTATTTAGGTTTTAAAATTAAAAGTTTTTATGTTTAGAAAAGTTCCAAATATGATGCTTGGTTTAGTTCAATACAGTCAAACTATATAAAAAAAGTAATCAGAGTGTACATGAATGTATATATCAATTTTCTAAAATAGAAAATTTTGTTCACCTATCACTTACGAAAAAAAATATGATAGTGTACATGAATGCATATATCAATTTTCCAATTTTCTAAAATAAAAAATTGGGTTTAACTATCACTTACCAATTCGAATGAGGAAAAAGTTAAAAGAAACAGAAGTTTGAAAATTTTGTACCGTCATCATACGAGAGAGGCAAATATCGAGCAATTATTTGTAAATCTAAACAATTGAAATATCATGCAAAAATTGCAAGACCGGAAATTGTACTGCTTTGATTTTTTTGTATGGAGAAATTAACATTATAATTAAAATTTGGGTAAAGAAGATCGATTTTTAATGTATTCAATGCTTCAAGAGTGATATCGATTCTTAATTATGTAAAAATTTGAGATTCGGAGGAGAGTTTTGGAGAAATAATAGGAAACAGAGATGGTTGCAGGAATAAAATGCAAGATCTGAATTTTAATAAAGTAGTTTGAAAAGTGTAGAAAAGTCTAGAAGCTCCGAGAGCATAGTAGACTCCGATGGATGTATTTATTGAAAATTGGGCTTTAATCTTAGGATAAATAAACTATGTTGGATATATAGTAGTAAAAATTAGAATATAATCTTATGAAATTTTTTGTTAGAGGCCCAAAAGTTAAACAAAACTAACCTGATATTAGCCCAATTTATTTAGCCCAATTTATTTGTAATATTTGTCATGACGAATAAGCCGAATCCACCAAATTATTCTACTGGTTAATATGAAATACCGTAATATCCCATTTTTATAGTATTTTCTTGTTTAATCTTCATCATTTACTTTTTTGTATAATATTGATTTTCCCATCTATTTATGTAATATAACTATGTATGAATAGGTTTCGATTTGGTATATAAATTTGTTAATGTGGTATAAACGATATTTTTAAGTGTACATCATGCTTTTATTAAAATTATATGCAATAATACAAGAAAAATATGTAAATACAACTGTTTCTAGTTATATTTAGCTAAATATAACCTGTTTTTAGACCGATGATAAATACGGGAGTAATATTTAATAAGTCGGTTGTATTTAGTACTAAATTCGGTCATTTTTTCTGTTATATTTACTTTTGTTGAAAATTCAAAAATCTCGCCCAAAATTACATTTTTTTGGAAATTCCTCCGATATACTAAAATCTAATGTAGTCGGTTGCCTGTATAAAATTAAACAAATTTAAAATATGATCCAACCCCTAATTTCAACACACCCAAATATTATAGTCATAAATTCTTATTTCGAGAAAATTGTATCTTAGTGATCAGTTGGTGAGTTAGATTCTCTATACGTTAAAACTCTTAGACTAAAAAGTTATTTGCTAAAATGCTGAATTGAAGCCAGTAGTAATAGAATGTGTAAGAGATGTTGTATTACAATATTCTTGTAGGTTTAGTATTCCTATTAATGATTTTGATGTAGAAGGTTATTGTAGTGATGATCAGTTTATAAAAATTAGAAATGCTTGTATAGAAGAAAAAAATATGTTGTGAATTGGCTAAGTCGAGAATCAGGATCTGTCTAACAATCAGGATATGATCAACTGTTGCGATATGATTATCTGTTGGAAGCTTCATTATCATCCATTAATAATCTTTAGTCATCCGTTGATATATATAAATATCTGTTAAAGCTACAACATATATACGTTGATCAGGTTATCCGTTGAGAATGACATGGAGGATAAGTCAGGACTGCAAGATAAATATGAATGTGCTGATTTATAGGATCGTAGTTGATTTAGATATGTATAAAAAGTATTAGAATTATGCTATAACATATCTTATAATTGATAGAGGATTGATTGTCACTATGTAGTATATAAACACATAATAGATTATTACCTTGTAAGAGCTGAACTCGAGTATTCGCATAACCTAGATTCTCTTAAGAATATTGTTCTTGTGAGAGTTTTGTAACAGTTTATTGAAGATTAATATAAACTGTTATTTGATTCATCTGTTCTTACTTTACTTTTATAATACATCAATTTGTTTAGTAATTATATCCAACCCCCCTTAAATAATTACTTTACTGGGAAATAAGTGGTATCAGAGCGGTCAAATTAATTGTTAATTTCTAAAGGTCAAGATGTCTGGAAGTAAGTATGAAAGCATTAAAATTTAAATCCTAAAGAAATCTGATTACTCTACATGGAGAGTAAAGATGTTGATGTTCCTTGAAGCTATTGATGATGCATATGTTGATATCATCAAAACAGGACCTCTATACCCTATGGAAACTATAGCTATAACTGCAGATGCTCCTGAACACTATGTCAGGAAGGAAAGATCAAAGTGGTCGGATCCCAAAAATGCTGCAATGCTTAAGGATGCTAAAGTCACGAATATTCTGCACAATAGTTTGGACAATGTGATGTCAAATAGAGTAATTGCCTGCACGACTGTAAAGGAGATATGGGATGCCTTGGAGACATAGTGCCAAGGTACAATGGCAAGAAAGAAGAACAAAAGAGATATTCTTGTACAAGAATATGAGAAATTCGATGCCAAGGATGATGAGTCAATTACTGATATATGATAGATTTTTGACACTATTAAATGATCTATCATTGGTTGGAAAAGAATATAAAATAGAAGACTCAAACACAAAGTTTCTGGGAGCACTTTCAAAAGATTAGGATACTCGGGCCTCAATAATTAGGCATAAATATGATCTTGATTCTCTGACTCTAGATGAAGTGTATGGGATGCTGAAAACTCATGACTTTGAGATCCAACAAAAAGAAAATAGAATGGGTCAGAAGATGAAAACTGTGGCTCTTAATGCTGAGACTCATACGGGCAAGGAAATGATGAGTGAGAGGTCTAGAAGAAGGAACATTGTGAAATAGTCAGATATTAATGATGTATCAGATCCTGACCATGATACTGATGAGGATTCAGAGATTGATCTGGATGATCCTCAAGTTGTTGAAATGGCTGCAATGCTTGTGAAAGACTTCATAAAGATGGAGTTTACAAAACTACAGAGAAAAGGTGGTTTCAACGGAAGGTTCTCCGGTGATGCCAAAGGCAAGTTCAGAAAGAGTGATGGTCAGTACACCAATGGAAGGAAGTTTGACAAGACCAAGGTGACATGTTACAACTGTAATAAAATTGGACATCTGGCTACTGAGTGCCCCAAGACAACTGGAAAGGCTTTGGTCATAACAAACTCCAACAGAGACCGGATGGACTCATCAGGAACTGACAATGATGATGAATGCTATGCACACATGGTAACTCATGGAGAGGATGCCTCAGGAACTAATAAGGTACCTTCAGTTATATTTCCTACTGATACTGATAATTTATCTGAACTGAAAACTTTCTTATACTCTTTGCATGTTACTTTTAAAAGTAAGACTATTGAATATGATAGTTTGATTGCTAATAATAAGAGGCTTAGAGAAAGAAATGATTTTTTGGAAGCTGAGTTAGTTTGCATGCATGAGAATGAAAAAGAATGTAAGAAGGCACAACATAATGAAACTCAAATAAACATCAAGTATGTCAGACTAGAAAAAGTTCTAGAAAAAGAAAGAGAGATGTTTAAAATATGGATGCCTTCAGGAAAGAAAGTTAATAATTTTATCAGTGATAAAAACTGGAAAGAATGTCTAGGTTGTAATAAATTTACTGATAGGAATATCAATAAAGCCATTAATAACACTACTCCAGTTAAGTTTGTTAGAACGATGAAAGAGGAATGGAGTCTGTCTATAAAGTTGGTTCTACCTCTAAGAATACTACCAAAGAGAAAGATGAACCTAGAGTCTCTGCTAAATAGAAAGAAGATCCTAAAATGCAAGAAAAGAAAAGCAAAAATATTGGACTTCTCTAAAAGTCAGTTAAAAAAGAAAATTTGTGAGGTAATTATTAAGACTCCCAAACCTAGGTCGAAGAGAGGTAGAAATGGAAAATAAGGAATAAACAAGAAAAATAACTATAGTACATTCCCGATCCTCTTAGGAAAGCTTGTTTTAACCGTGGTAATACTAATCATATTTCTATTGATTGTTGGAAACCTAAAAAGAAAGTGTATAAGTTTCATGAGCCCGATATTAGTGGTAGTTCAGTACTATACAAACCAAAAAATCCTTGTTCTCATTGTCGTAACACTTGGCATTCTATTTACACTTGTAAAGATTATCATAGTTTGTATCACAACAATTATGATCCTTTTCCAAAATTCAATGAAATTGTTATTTTAAATAGAACTGCTAAACTGAATGTGCATACATCTTATAGAGTCAAAAATGTCAGACAAATCCTGATGGAGTAATTCTTGATGGATCAAATCCTGACAAGAAGTCTGCTAATGTAAAATTACATAAGATGTCTCAAAGAACCCAACAAGTGTGGGTTCTTAAAAAATATGACTGATTTCCATATTTTTAATTCCAGGGAAACAAGAAGAATGTGCTTGTCTTGGATAATGGCTATTCAGCACATATGACTGGAACTAAATCCCTGTTGTTAGAATATGAGGAGAAGGCTGACCAATGGTTTCCTATGAAGATGGAAATGCAGGAAAAACACTGGGTTATGGTGATATAATCATTGAAAATATCATCATCTCTAACGTAACTCTGGTAGATGGATTAACGCACAACTTGTTGAGCATTAATAATATTACTGACAGAGGTTTCTATGTCGTATTCTATGATATGCACTGTGAAGTAGTTCATAAGATCACAAAGAATACTATTTTCAAAGCTTACAGACATGGAAATATTTACGAAGCCAAACTTCATGCAAATACTGATGGTCCTGAAACTTGTCTGGTAACCAAGGGACTAGTAGATGAAAGTTGGAATTGGCACAAGAAGCTTTCTCATCTCAACTTCAATAATCTCAATGACTTGGTGAGAGAAGAATGCAGTCATGAAAATGTTGTCCTTGTGGACAAAAATCTTAAATCAGGAAAGAAGGCAAATCCTGATGATAATGCATAAGTTGAGGGGGAGAAACGTAAAACTATCAGGAACTGACAACATAGTTATAGGGGAGCTTCACATGGAACTAATCCTGTAATTCACATAACTAATGTTTTGTAAGATTCTGACAGATTGGTCAGTGGAGAAGAGTGTTCAGGAAAGGATAAAAATGTGATGAATTACGGTTTTAGTGGATGGCCGGAAGCATATAGCGTTATAATGAATAAAGTTGGTGTAATAGACTTATGTTTTACCCGATTAAGGTATTTTGATGTATTGTAAACTTTTGATATAGACTGAAGATGTTGTACGAATTTTATATTATTAATTAAGTTATGGTTATGTAAGTATATATCGAATTTGTAGTTAGTTTTGCGTCCCCGGGTCGGGTTTCCGAGGTCATCCCGGGGGCGGGGGCGTCACAATATCACTTTCCGCAATTTGGATCATGAAACATTATTTGATAAATAGTCAAAAGTAATTAAAATATGCTTAACTTATTTCAAGAAATATACAAATCCAGTTGTCAAAATAAGTGAAAAAGAAGAGGTACGTCATTTGAAGTAAAAACTTTAATCCATATTAATAAAGAAGAAATTTTCTATTGAAGGTTGTTACAAGTGTAAAAAAACGAATATTGAAAATATAAAATTCTATAAGCAGCATATAAAGTTAATATATGAGAGTTTCATGTAATTATCGATTTTTCTTGCTTCAAAAATATTTGGCTTGGGGTTTCCTCGTAGCCCATCACAAAGCCTACACACAACCTCCAATAGCTATATTAGTTAAATAGACGTACAGCCGCAAATATATGTATACTTAAAATTTTGTTGTTGACATAAATCATACACAGGTAGAAGATTCCAAAGATATAAACATAAATAATTGTATTTATTAGTATAGGTGGAATTTTGATAATATGGGAAAAGAGGAAAAAAATAATTTGATGCGTGCAATAATTACACAATTATAAGTTATAGAAAACTTAAATTAAACTAGTATACATCTGTGAATCGATGATTTGAATCTTACACTTCTTATATAATAACTTTTAAGGCTAACCGTTCTTATCCATTTTATTTAAAATATGTGAATTGAGTGACCAAAACTATAGGCGGATCAGAGTACTAAAGAAACTTTGAATATAGTGTAGATTTGTAGAGATTTTAGAATTCTGTCTTCAACTATTATTTGAATAAATTCATATAATAAAGAATTACCAACAAAGAAAAAAAGAAGTATCATATGAATAAATCCAAAATTTTCAAATAAAATTATTAATAAATTACATACCTCGAAATGTGAACTTTTTTCCCACCTCAAAATCTAGATATGTTTTAACTTTCATATTTATAAAAAAAAAGATTAGTGGAGTGGTCGGGATAATGATTTCTCTAAGAAATGTGAAGGTTTTGACTCCTAGTGTACACAATTTTTTTTTGCTAAGTATGTATATATTGCAGAAACTAAGAAAAATAAGGTATAAACCCATGCTCTATGACAGGCCATAGAGGGGACTATCTATAATCAATCTAACAAGCAGATTGAAGATAGAAAGCAATCAAAAAATATACTCAGGCCTAGTAGAAACTAGTTTAGAGAACCATAAAGAACTAGCTAATTTTGCTTTGAAATCGACCATGATCCCATCAAAAAGTTGTTAAGGCCCAAAGCAGCCTTTATCATGAGCCCGTGCGATTCTTTCCCTCCAAATATGATAACAAAAGATCTGAAGGAAACATAAAGAAAGGGTACGAAGTAGCCTGTCGTCAATCTGTAAAACTAACTCCAGACAGTGAAGCCAAGAGTCACCCAAAATGTGCACATGCAAGAGAGTACAAATTTTTTGAAGAACGAAAGCATTGTATGGGCAATGTCTAAGAAGGTGATTGTCCGTCTCGAGACCTCCTATACACAAGTAACAAATATAAGAAAAAGCAATGCCAAAATGAGTAAGGCGCGCAAGCGTAGGGAGACGCCCATGACAAGCCACCCATTGGTGGTGCGCATAATGATAGATTGTGAGTTTGTGCCAAACCGCAGGAGCCCAACGTATCTCAGTTCCCCTGTTTCTGATAGAATCCCAAATATTCCATATCTTGATCTTGACAGCATGAATGCCTGCCCAAAGTACCCTGTCTTCTCTATGAAAATGCACAACCGGAAAGGAAAAATGTTCAAGCCATTGCGTTAGGAGAGGATCCACGTGATGATGTCTAAAGTTGGGAGTTGGCAATGCCCAATGACCAGTTTGAAACAGCAAACCAACAGTGGCATTACTTGAAAGACCACATTGACGAATGATGGGAGATGTCAAAGTAGAAGCAAGACAGACCGCCTCCCACCAAGGATTAAACCACAACGAAGTATTGCATCCGTTCCCTATGTCATAGGTGATGAACTACAATGCAATGTTACGAAGTTTGAGAACCTTTTTCCAGATCCAGGATGAGTCAGGGGGAATTTTCATGGTCCAGAAATGTTTGTTACGAAGAAGAGTAGCATTAACCCAAGTAGAATACAAACTAGAGCTTTTTGTGACAACCTTGAGTAAGTGACCTATAATTTGAGCTCGATTCCAATCCACCATATTTTTAACACCAAGGCCCCCTTCCTCCTTAGGGAGACAAACTGTTGTCCAAGATATTTTAGCACCACCTTTCTGATTAATATTACCCCTCCACAAAAAACGAGTCAACAAAGATTGGATATGTGCATGAACCGCTGTTGGAAGCAAAAAATGGTTGCACCAATAGGCCTCGATAGCATGCAGGATAGAGTTTATTAGGCGAACACTTCCAGCAAAAGAGAGTAGCAGTGAAGTCCAATTATGAATTCTTGCAGTGATTTAATCAATCAGGGGAATGCAGTCATTCAAGCACAACTGGCCAGAAATTAAAGGCACCCCAAGAAACTTAACTGGTAGAGACCCTCTAGGAATAGCAAAAGCATTATCAAACCAATCAAGAAACTTGGGGGAAGCATTGCAGAAAAAACTGTTGCTTTTGTGAATGCTTGGCTAAAGCCCACTAATAAAGGAAAAGATAGCAATATTATTCATGATATGCTTTACCGAATCAACATTTTCAAGGGCAAAAAATAACACATCATCTGCAAAGAACAGGTGAGTAATATCCAATTGCTTGCATTTCCAATGATATTTGAAGGCAGAAGGCTTTGGCTTTAATAGACAAGAGAGAACATTCATGCATATAGTGAAGAAATAAGGTGACAAAGGATCATCTTGGCGAATTCCTTGCGCACCATCAAAATAACCATGAACAATGCCATTAAGTTTGATAGAAAACTTTGTTGTGTAAATGCAAGCTTTAATCCAAGAGATAAAAGTGGATGAGAATCCCATTTTTTCCCTAAAGGCACTGAAGGCTCGAGAGATTCACCTCAGTGCACAAAGAGGCCTTCCCTAAAAAATCACTGAAGTAAGATACCGCAACTCGAGCATAATTAGCTTGACCATGTACCAATCCCGTGTCCCCTTCAAGAGTCAAAACCTTACTTACATTCCAATTTTTCTTGCATTGATTAAAGGAGAAACTGTTGTTTCCATCACCTTTATCCATCCATTTGACTCTCGATTTTTGAAGTAAGAAATGTTCCTGTTGAAGAAGGCATTGTGTTAACTTTTATGAAAGAATTTTTTCCTGAGATAACAGGTCGAGATCCTTATTATGAACCAATTTCTCTTGAATGTCATTGAGGTTTTCTCTAGCAGAAGCTACATTGTCATTAAGATCACCATGAGATTTGTTTAGCTCTTTGAGAGCTTGCTTGACTAACTTGATCTTTCTAGCAAGCACCACCATTGGGACACAAAAAAATTGCACCTGCCAAGCATGCTCAACAGTAAACAAGAAACTTGGAATTCCTAGCATGCAATTAAAGAATTGAAAAGGTTTACCAAATTTCTGAAGTTACATAGGTTCATGAAACAAAACCGGATTGTGGTCCATTATTCCTCTATGTTTGACAAAGGCATTCCCTTCTGTGAATTGACCAAACCACAGGCCATTGGCTAACATGCGATCTAAACATTTATGAATGGGCTGCATCATGACTATATCTAACTAGAGTTCATCATGTTCCCTTCAGGACGTATACTATCTCTGAACGTTTATGAGTAGGAAATGTGGATCTGAAGTTCCCTTCAGGACGTATACTATCTCTAACTAGAGTGCATCATGTTCCCGACATGCGTAGAAATATAATAAGTGGAAGCTGTTTAGTTTCTAGTGGTTTGGAAATTTCTTTCAAGTGTAATAAAGTAGTTCTTTTTCATACTGGTACATTTTTTTGGCAAGGGTTACTTATCAAATAGTTTATTTGTTATTAATGTTGAACCCGTTTTGGGGACATTGAATAATAATATTATTCCTTCTGTTAACTGTATTGAATCCTCAAATATATGGCATGCTAGAATAGGTCACTTAAACTTTGGTGCTCTTAAGAATATGATGAACTTAGAGTTGATTCCATAACATATCATAGAAAAGAATTCTAAATGTCAAGTATGTGTGTTTGCTAAAAGAATAAGGAAACCTTTTCACAATATTGTTAGGGATTCAGACTTGTTAGATTTAGTACACACTGATATTTGTGAATTTAGCGGTGTGTTGACCAAGGACTAGTTTAGATACTTAATTACTTTTATAGATGATAGTAGTTGATATTGTTATGTTTATTTACTTAGACATAAGGATAAAACACTTAGTAAATTCATTATATATAAAACTGAAGTAGAAAAACAAACCCGAGGGGTACTTAAACGGTTGGGATCTGACATAGGTGGTGAGTTTATGAGTAATGCTTTTAATATATTTTGTGCAAATAATGGTATAGTTCATGATGTTACTCCACCATACACACCTGAGTTTAATGGGGTTGCTGAGCGAAAGAACAGAACATTTAAAGATATGATTAATAATATGTTTATTAACTTTCGGTTGCCTAAATACATGTGGGGAGAGGCTCTAAATATGGCGTGCCATATTTTAAATAGAGTCCCTCTGAAACACATGGAAAAGACACCCTTGGAGTTATGGAAAGGCAGGATGACTAGTCTTAAGTATCTTCGTGTGCGGGGCTGCCTTGCTAAGGTGCTTGTTCATGAACACAAGAGAAAGAAAATAGGTCCAAAACCTGTTGATTGTATCTTTGTGGGATATCTTGAAACAACTACATCTATGAGATTTTTAGTATTAAAATCTGACATAGATGGTATAGTGGCAAATACAATAGTTGAATTTTGAGATGCCATATTTTTTGAGGATGTCTACCCTATGAAGACTGGAATACCCGAAAAGTCTTATGAGAAAGATCCTACTCACACATCGAGTTCTATTCCTGATCATGTGGAAAAGATGACAAATATGGGGTCAGAACCTAGTAGTAGCTCTATTTCAAAGGAAGTAGAGGAACCAAGAAGAAGTAAGCGTGCAAAGGTAGTTAAGGATTTCGGAAGTGATTTTATCACTTATAATGTTGAGGATGAACCTTTAACTTTCCGACAATCTATGGATTCTTTGGAGTCTAGGCATTGGAAGGGCGCTGTGAAGATTGAAATTAACTCTGTTGTTTCTAATCGAACATAGGAGTTGGTTGATCTCCCTCCTGGGTGTTCTACTATCGGGTGAAAATGGGTCTTTAAAAGGAAGTTGAACCCTGACGACTCAATAGATAAGTACAAAGCTAGACTGGTAGCTAAGGGTTTAAGAAAACGGAAGGAATTGATTACTTTGATACATACACTCCGGTTGCAAGGATGGTAACAATCCGAATGCTTATTGCATTGACTTCCGTCCATAGTCTTATCATCCATCAGATGGATATAAAGACCGTTTTTCTTTATGGTGAACTTGAAGAAGAGATTTATGTGGACCAGCCTGGGGATTTGTTGCATCTGGCAATGAAAGGAAAGTATGTAAGTTGATCAAGTCCATCTATGGCTTGAAACAAGATCCCAGGGATTGGCATACAAAGTTTGATGAAACTGTATTGCCATTTAGTTATATGATTAATGAAAGTGACAAGTGTGTCTACACCAGAGTTAAAGGTAGTGAGTGTGTTATCTTGTTCCTATATATGGATGACATCTTATTGTTTGGAACCAATATTGAAATCATTAATGAGAAAAAGAATTCTTGAAAAGGCATTTTAAAATGAAGAATATGGGTGAGGCTAGTGTGATTTTTGGAATCAAACTGATTCAGTCGGATGAGGGAATAACCTTGACTCAATCTTATTATATAAAGAAATCTATACTTGAGAAATATGGTTATTCACAGTGTAGAATCCCTAGTACACCCTATGATCCTAAAGTTGCCCTTGTCAAGAATACTTCAGGAGTGCCTATGTCTCAGTTAAGGTATTCTCAGATTATTGGGAGATTGCAGTATCTTTCTAACTGTACTAGACCAGATATTTCATATTCTGTGTCTAAGTTGGCTAGATATACAAGTTGTCGAAACAGAACTCATTGGGATGCTCTTGATAGAGTACTTAGATATCTAAAAGGCACAATGTACCTTAGTTTACACTATAGGAGATTTTCTGGTGTGCTTGAAGGGTACATTGATACAAGTTGGATAGCTAAGAAGTCTGGTTCCAATAGAGTGGCTGGATATGTGTTCACCTTGGATGGTGGAACAATATTCTGGAAGTTAAGCAAACAGACTATAGTGACTCAGTTTATATTTGAGGCTGAGTTGTGTGCACTTGATACCACAGAGATGGAGGCTGAATGGTTACATGGACTTATGTCTGCGATACCTGTAGTAAGCAGACCGCTTCCTGCTATTGCTATTCATTGTGATAGTCGAACATCTATGAAAAGATTAGAAGTAAAAAGCATAATGCTAAAACAAAGAGACACATCCAAGTTAGACTCAAGTCTATAAGGGGTTTAGTGTCTGATAAGATTATAGCTATAGAGTTTATAGGAACTCAGAATAATATAACTGATCCTTTGACTAAAGAATTGGAACCTTGGAGTGATACTCAAGTCAAAGTTGGGGATGGGACTGTCAACCCATCAAAATTCATCAACTGTGGGAACCTAATACACATGAGAGGAGATCCCTCGAAGTGTATTGAATGTGGTATAACAAAGCTGTAAGGATGAATTGGTAGTACCTTTGCTACATAGATGATACTATTGTATCTGAATCTATCCCCTGTAAACCTAGAAGGTACTAACACTGCTAGAAAAGCAAGAGTATTAAAACTTTGAATGGGATCAAGTCATTTGACGACATAGAAGCACTATATCTCTGGAGATGCCCAGCTAAACGAATGTAATTTTGTGGTCACAATTAGAGGAAAGGGTTATTCCTTGAAGCATTCGATGAACAGGTGCGAGACAAGACTATTAATCTCTCAAAAATGTAGGTTGGCGCCATAGCCTATGACTTGTCGTCGTCTATGGAACTTGGTTATACTAAAGGATTAAGATTAAAGGTGAAACATTCCATCTGAATCTGATAGCCATTGAAGTGGAGGACTTAGGAGGGTTCAAACCCAGAAGGGTACCGACTCTGAAAAACAAGTCATGATGAAAAACCTGATCGTATTTCTGTATGGATTTGTGGGGGATTGTTAGAAATATGGATTTTAGATCATAAGTTTTATTATGTTCTTGATGATGATTCTAAAATCTAATGATTGGAAGTTGTTTCTTGATATGTGAACTTACACTTTCATGTATGGTTTTAAGATTTTTTCTTAATGAAGTTCATAGAGAATTAGAGTTGAACTTAGTGGCTCAAAAGAGCTTGAAAAATGAGAATGTGTTTTATCCCACATTGAAAATAAAGAAAGGGGGTGTTCGATTTATATAGTATCACACACATGGGTAGTGTACAACTACTAAGGTATGTGATGGTGCATTGTGTTCTTGTGCGCTTCACGCGCGCGTGCGCACACACACACGCGCCGCCGTCCCGCCCCGCCACGCACCACACCGGACCGGGTCGGGTCGGGTCGAAGGGTGATTTGGGAAAATGTCTTGGCGTCTCGCATACACGAAGCGACCTGGGTGAGGATTTTAATTATTTGTGATTTAAATTTTTAATTAGAATTTTTTAACAGTTTGGACTGGGTTATTACTGTTGGGTTTGGTTTGGTTTCTGAATTGGGCTGAGTCACTTTGCAAGTGGAATGAATCAGATTCAATGAACCTGGTCATTAGATACGTAACTTGTATATATTCAAATTAAAACATTAAAGCTGATAAAATGTGAGAGATAAATATATAAGCTGTTACAATTTTATTTAAGTTTAAAATCATCAGTTTTGATTTATTTAATAAATGTGCAGTTTAATTCTGAAATTAATACAGGGTGGCCAGTTACACTTAGCCTCTAGTATTAATAGAGGACTAAGTTGCTGAGTTTGATACACCACACCTACATTCTCTTCTACCCTATGCTTTCTCTTTTCTCCCAAACACCATTCCGAGCTACTAATTTTTTCGGTGACTGAGGTGCTAGTCGAAGTGGAGTTTGTTATTGCTGTGAACACCAAACTCGGAGCTGTTTTATCCTGGAGGAGGCATTGCAAGCATCCCAACCCAGGAGGTGGGGGCAATTTCCTGTTCAAGATCAGTTAGGGATTCGAGCAAGGCCTAGAGACTCAGCTGATTAATTTTCTTATTTCATTGTACCTGTTGGCTACCACTGCTTTTCTATTTCTTTTCACTGTGTTAAAGCTATGGTTACTGATACGCATTCTATTTTTTCTTTGTTCTTACAGTTACAGATATGCATGCTGTTTACCTACATGTTTTGTTTCGTTAATTGTTATCTTGGCTGGTTAAATATGTTATATAACTGCCTCTATGTTGCTGTAATAGTTAATATTTCCAACAAATATGCTTATAAAAAGACATTGCATTTTTAATCTCCTTGCAACCCTAACAAGATACGAGCCAAGTTAGCTAAATACCCTGAGGATGAAATAAAAAATTGAAAGTAAACTCTCTTTATATTGATTGCGAACAAGCAACCTTCTTTCCGGGTCAAATGAGACTTATCTTAAAAATTATCGGCAAAGATCCACAAGATTGAACTTGCATTTGATACCATTAAATTGATATTGAAAATCAGAGTTGTAATGTTTATGGCTCACGATGGAGTTATTACGTGGGCTATACAAAATTCTAACTGAAGAAATACTGTCTTTGTAACAGACATAGAAGATTGTCTGAGTTTGCTAGATAATCTTAATTGATAGATTCTATAAATGGGAAAATGGGTGATTACTTGGGTAAGATTAATACAATTTGGTTATATACCAACTGGGTCGCTTATAAGTTTTAGATGGGTTCACATGCCAATTTTATCTTCCCATCCAATTTGTATCATAACAGTACATGATTTAGGTAAAAATGATTTCAATGAATAATTTTTTAAGATTGGATAATCCGACCCCTAATTTCAACACATCGAAATAAATATTATCATAAACTTTAATTTCGAGAAAGTTGCATTTTAGTGGTCATGTTGGTGGTTTGATTCTATGTACTTTAAAACTTTTTGACAAAAGAATTATTCGCTAAATGCTGAATTAAAGCCAATACTTGTATAATGAGTAAGAGATGTGGTTTGATAGAGAAAGTTACTGTAGTGATGATGAGTTTATAGAGATTAGAAATGCGTGTATAGAAGAAAAAATTAAAATGGATGAACATGCACTACAAGAAAAATGGGTAAATACGACCGGTTAAAAATCAGTTATATTTAGTTAAATACGACCGAAAGCGGTCGAATTTAACTAAATATAACTGATTTTTAACCGGTCGTATTGTTAAAGCTATGGTTACTGCTATGCTTTCTGTTCTTTCTTTGTTCTTACAGTTACTGATATGCATACTATTTATTTACATGTTTTGTTTCGTTTATTATTATCTTGGCCTTGGCTTGTTAAATATGTTATATAACTGCCTCTATTTGCTGTAATAGTTAATATTTCCCACATTCTTGAAGAGATAATTAGTTATATATTATTTAGCATAATGGTTAGCAAAACTGAGGTTCGCGTAGTTGGTGGTAGTTCTGGTGCAACTGCTGGGGTCATTGATTGGACCACTTATAGTTTTCCACAAGCCGTTTAATTAACTAGTTTACCGGAGAAATTCAATAGCGGCATCAACTTTTCTCGTTGGTAGAAAAGGTTGAAATTATGATTGACTATAAAGGGTTTGTGGCCGCTTGTAGAGTATGAGAAATCGGTTGTGGATCTAGGAAAGGCTGACATGGTTAAAGCTTTTGCGAAGTGGGCTGAGAAGGATGGGGTTGCTAGGGCGGCCATTTTGGCTGCTCTAACAAATACCTTGTTTGATGTTTATTCTTCTGATGCTTACTCCGCAAAACTCTTATGGGAGAAGCTGGACCAGTCACATAATACTGACTCACAAGATCTGGAAAAGTATTTTGTGGCTAGATTTCTTGAATTCAAGCTGGTGGACAAGACCTCCCTGAGAAGTTCAAGGTTATGAGCGTGATTGAAAAGCTCCCTAAGTCTTGGGAAGAGTTCTCTGTCTCCCTGAAATGATAGAAAGGAGAGATCACCTGGACCAACCTTATGCTGGACATCTTGGTCCAAGAACAACACAAGTCCAAACAGGGACATGTGATGCGAACTGAGCACGGTACCTCGAAGGTAAACGTAACAACTGTAGGACAGAAAAGGAAGGCTGTTGCTAAGAAAGTTAATAGTAATAAACCTAAGAGTGACAACGACAAGGCCAAGAAACCAAAGGCAAACAAACCGTGTTGGTCTTGTGGGGCAGGTTGGGCACTGGAGTAAGGACTTCCCTACAAAGAAAGTGAAGAAAATGGAGGTGGTAGTGCAAGCGAGTGCTGTGCTTGGAACCGCAAGTGGGCCCGTAGTGAACATGATTGTTGGTGAGGCTACGACTTTTGAAACCGACGTTGACCGGTATGTATCCTACAACCCTGTAATATTTTCTACCTATCTGTCAAATTAATGGTTGATAGATACTGGAGCTAATATGCATATTAGTTTATTTATAGCTTACCAACAGAGTCATGATGGATTTTAATCGCAGCGGAGGCGTGGTAAAACGCTTTTACACATATAAAATCCAAATAAAAGCATATAAATCGTGATAAAAACGTAGGGATCGATTACTAACCTTTAATATGTGATCCAAGAGCAATGATCGGAGATCCTTAGCAACTGCTCCTCTAACGTGAAGCACTCCACCGATATCCACCAAGAAAACGACGTTAAGGAGGAGGATGAGGTGGAGAAAATTTGGTTTTCTAAAACTTTTTGGGTTTTTGGGGTTAGAATGAAAATATGGTTTATAATAGTATATTTATAGGCAAAATTTTCAGCTGAAATTTTCCCATACATATTATTATTATTATTATCCCATTTATTATTCTCATTAATAATTAAAACACCTTTTAATTATTAATTCTTTTTCTAAACACTTTAGAAATAATTCTCTCTCTTGATTTAATTTCCAAAAATTAAATCCTTTAATTAATAATATTAAGAACTTTTCTTAATTAATTTATAATCAATTAAATCTCATTTAATTAATTATTAAATTTTCCAATTAATTATTTATTTCATAAATAAATAATTATCAGCCATTATTAATTAAATCTCCACCATTAAATCATTCTCTTTTTATGGTGTGACCCTGTAGGTTCAATATTAAGCCGGTAGTAGAAATAAATAATAATAAAACTATTTTATCATTATTTATATAAATTCTCTAATTTATTAAATATGATTAATTAATTAATCATATTTATTCTACATCGTGAGGGATACTTCTCAGCATATCGCGACTATCCGGATAATATGAATTCACTGCTTAGAATACCAAGAACCTATTCAGTGAATAGTTACCGTACAATAAACTCCTTCTACCCTACAATGTCCCGATTAAATACAAGGCATGGATTTCGTGTCAAGCCTATCTAATTTAATCACTTTCTTACCAATTACTATGCTTAGTTCTATGCAAATTAGAAACTCCTTTCTAATTTCATTCACTCTGGCCAGAGATTCCTGAACTAGCATAAGTGGATCAGCCTTGAACATTCGCTTCCTTTACTGGAAGGGGTAGATCCTTTATTGATCATACACTATCTTCGTGTACAAATTTCTATACCCAGTAGAGCCCTAACAATTGTCCCTGGAGACTAAGAACTAAACCAAAGCATAGTTCAGTGTACACAAGATGACTATGATGACCTCAAGTCTAAGGATACTTGTACAACTATCACTATGTGAACAACTGCTGACACGTGAGTGAACTCCATCAGTTGTTCAGCTGTGCGAGTTATGTTCAGTGAACTTATTCTATAATAAGAACCTACATACTAGCTATAGTGTCACCACACAAATGTCTATGAGAACAAACATCCTTCATAATGAAGCAAGCATAGTATGTACCGATCTTTGCGGATTATTAATTACCAGTTAGTAATCCTATGACCAAGAACTATTTAAGTTTAGAGTTATCATCTTTTAGGTCTCACTATTATGATCTCATCATAATCCATAAAAAGCTTTACTCTAAACTATAGTATATCTTATTTAAACACTTAAATAGATAAAGCCCGTAATAAAAACAAAACAAGTCTTTTATTAATATCAATGGAATCAAAACAGATTACATAAAAGGTTATTCCTAAAACCTAATACCTGATTGGACTTAGGACATATTCCTTTCAATCTCCCACTTGTACTAAAGCCAATCACTCTGGTATCTAATACCCATCTTGTCTTTATGACGATCAAAGTGACTTTCATAAAGTAGCTTTGTGAGTGGGTTTGCTATGTTGTTATGTGTGTCAACTCTAATTCAATACAATACAAGAAATGTTACCGCGCTCCCACTAACCCTTTTGTAGACAGATGGTTCATCTACATTTTTCATAAAATCAAACTCTTTGATTGTCTCATCAAAACGTATGTTCCATCTACGAGAAGCTTGCTTTAAACCACATATGGTTCGCAGTAGCTTACACACTAGGTTTTCATTTCCCTTGGAAAGAAAACCATCTGGCTATATGCCAGATCTCATAGTCGTAGTAAGCAGCAATCGCAAGCAAAATCCGAACTGATTTTAACAGGGCTACAGGTAAAAGGTTTCATCAAAGTCAATTCATTGCCTTTGTTTGAATCCTTTTGCCAAAAGCCTGGCCTTATAGGTCTCCACCTGGCCATCTGCTATAATCTATCTTTTGTATACCGTACACATAGATTCCATTCTGGATTTCATGGCACTATGCCAGTTCTCTGAGTCAACACTACTCATAGCCTCATTATAGGTCACGGGGTCGTCATCATCAATGATCGACAACTCATTGTCATTCTCAATGACAAGGCCATATTACCTCTTAGGTTGGCGAGACACTCTCCCTGATCTATGAATGGGCTATTCCACAAAAGGTTGTTCAGTCAGAACAGGTGTTTCCACTCGATCCATAGTAGTTTGTGCTTCTTGAACTTCATCAAGTTCAATTTTGCTCCCACTGTTTCCTTCAAGGATAAACTCCTTTTCCAAGAAGGTAGCATGTCTGGAGATAAACACCCGATAATCGGTGTAAAATTAATACCCTAAAGTCTCTTTAGGATATCCCACAAAACTACATTTTACGGATCGATATTCCAGCTTATCTGGGTTAACTTACTTGACATAAGCTGGACATCCCCAAATCTTAACGTGTTTAAGAATCGGTTTCCTTTCTTTCCATATCTCATACGGAGTTTGTGGAACAGATTTGGAAGGCACCTTATTCAGTAAATTTGCTGAGGTTTCCAATGCATAACCCCATAGGAATACTGGAAGATTTGCATAGCTCATCATGGACCGAACTATGTGTAACAAAGTTCGATTTCTCCTTTCAGATACCAATCTGGAGGAGTCCATTGGGAGACTATACCATTTACTTTGAGATAATCTAGAAACACTCCATTATAGTATTCACCACCTTAATCTAATCGAAGAATTATAATATTATGTTTGGTTTGTTTCTCCACTTCATACTTATACTCTTTGAACTTTTCAAAGGCTTCAGACTTGTGTTTCATCAAACACATATCCGAATCTAGATCTATCATCTATGAAATTAATGAAGTATGAAAATCCACCTATGGCTTGCTTAGACATTGATCCACATACATCTGTATGTACCATTCCTAGCAAATTTGCAGTCCTCTCTCCATGTCTACTAAATGGAGACTGCAGTGCCACATTTATACAGACCATTATTTAAAGTATCACGTCCATAAAGAATATTATCTCTAAGAATAGAACATTCATTATTCTCAATAATAAATGAAAATCCAGCCAAGTCTAACATGGGAATAATATTCCTCACAACCGACTGTCCACATTAAAATTGATTTTCTGGGAGTTTCGTAACTCCGTTTTAGGCGTGCAATATACCGTTGGATTCGTTTTTCCGAGACGGATCTAATGGAGTGATAAATTTTAGTTTATATAAAAGTTTGGAACTGTTTATATTTCTGAAAGTGTTTTAAAGCTGTTTTTAACTATTTTAACTGCTTTTAAATGCTTCATGTGATACATAGAGATGTATAATGCTTAGACCAATATGCTAGATGATGTAACATGCCTACCTTGATGTTTATTCATGTTGATATATGTGATATATGCTTAGTTTATCATGCGATGATAGATTTAGGTGAACTTAAATGAACATAAGGCATTTGTTAGACAACCTAGTATAGTGAAATTGTTTCATAACCTTAATAACAATATTATGAATACAATCATGAGATTCTTGTGTTTGTGAAACACGTAATTGAATATGAATTTTCAATATGAGAGAAAGGATGATTCTGTCAACAACAGATTTCTATCTGTAAGAAAGGGTTATTAAGTGACGCCTCTTGACAATGCTCCACCCGATCTGGGAATCATCTGATTATCGATTATTGATTTGAAATATTTAATTCAAAAGGAAGAATCTCTTTATAATATGATTATGATTGTAACGTAATATAATCCCTCTAAAATTAAATAATATCAAGTAGTAATTGGCCAATGATACAACGGGCTTGTGTCGGTCATAGCCTTCCAACATGATAGAAAGTAGTTCTTATTTTTAAATCATTGTCGTTTCATGCCACAGCCGAGGGCTTTGATTTCGAAATAAGAAATACTTGTCTATTACATAGAGATGTGTACATTGAATAAGAATCTAAAGGTCGGTACGTGCCACAGCCATGGGCCTTTGGGGACTGATTCAATTGTACGGAATGTTGGGATAGACTTGACTTAGAATATTGAGTTTGTCGTGCCACAGCCGTGACTCAATTATTCAAGAGGCTAAAGTTTGATTAGGGAATAACATTAGATGTAATTGACAAGAGTTGTCTGCCTATTGAACATTACATGGCGTTTCATGCCACAGCCGGGGTTGTGTAATGGAATGTAGGATCCCTATTCCCACTAGCATTATGAATGCTTAATTTTTCACGTAGGGGGTTGAACAAATTAGATAAACTAGTGGGAGCCACTTATGAATAAAGACCCGATTCATATAGTATTTTTAAAATGAAATCGAATATTTGCTAAGTGTTGTTATATGTTTATCATTTACAGATTTACAATATACATTATGTCTTCTGCACTATCACTAAGGAGCATACTGGATGCTCACAAATTGACTGGTCCTAATTATGCTGACTGGCTTCGAAACTTGAGAATTATTCTCAGGATTGAGAAGCTGGAATACGTGATTGACTCACCTAAGCCTACTGAACCTGCTAGTGATGCACATAATGATGAACATGTTGTGTATCATAAGTGGATAGATGATGCAAATGTTGCTCAATGCATCATGCTAGCTTCCATGAACATTGAGCTACAGAAGCAACATGAGCATATGGATGCTCACACTATCCTAATGCATCTACAAGAGTTATATGATGTGGCCGGGAGGACAGCTCGATATGAGATATCGAAGGAGCTATTCGGTTGTAGGATGTCTCAGGGATCATCTGTGAATGATCATGTACTTAAGATGATCAATTTGATTGAACGTCTTGGACAACTTGGTTTTGCCATGGATGGGGAGCTGAGCCAAGACTTGGTCTTGCAATCACTTCCGATTTCGTTCTCGCAGTTTGTTATGAACTTTCACATGAAGGCATGCATAGAAATATAATAAGTGGAAGCTGTTTAGTTTCTAGTGGTTTTGAAATTTCTTTCAAGTGTAATAAAGTAGTTCTTATTCATATTGGTACATTTTTTTGGAAAGGGTTACTTGTCAAATGGTTTATTTGTTATTAATACTGAACCCGTTTCGGGGACATTGAATAATAATATTATTCCTTCTGTTAACTGTATTGAATCCTCGAATATATGGCATGCTAGACTAGGTCACTTAAACTTTGGTGCTCTTAAGAATATGATGAACTTAGAGTTGATTCCAAAACATACCATAAAAAAGAATTCTAAATGTCAAGTATGTGTGTTTGCTAAACAAATAAGGAAACCTTTTCACAATATTGTTAGAGATTCAGACTTATTAGATTTAGTATACACTGATATTTGTGAATTTGGCGGTGTTTTGACCAAGGACTAGTTTAGATACTTAATTACTTTTATAGATGATAATAATAGATATTGTTATGTTTATTTACTTAGACATAAGGATGAAACACTTAGTAATTTCATTATATATAAAACTGAAGTAGAAAAAAAAACTAGCAAGGTACTTAAACGGTTGATATCTGACATAGGTGGTGAGTTTACGAGTAATGCTTTTAATATATTTTGTGCAAATAATGGTATAGTTCATGAAGTTACTCCACCATACATGTCTGAGTTTAATAGGGTTGCTGAGCGAAAGAACAGAACATTTAAAGATATGATTAATAGTATGCTTATTAACTCTCGATTTCCTAAATACACGTGGGGAGTGGCTCTAAATACGGTGTGCCATATTTTAAATAGAGTCCCTCTGAAACACATGGATAAGACACCCTTGGAGTTATGGAAAGGCAGGATGATTAGTCTTAAGTATCTTCGTGTGTGGGGCTGCCTTGCTAAGGTGCTTGTTCATGAACACAAGAGAAAGAAACTCGGTCCAAAAACTGTTGATTGTATCTTTCTGGGATATCTTGAAACAACTACAACTATGAGATTTTTAGTATTAAAATCTGACATAGATGGTATAGTGGCAAATACGATAGTTGAATTTTGAGATGCCATATTTTTTGAGGATGTCTACCCTATGAAGACTGGAATACCCGAAAAGACTTCTGAGGAAGATCCTACTCACACATTGAGTTCTATTCCTGATCATGTGGAAAAGATGACAAATGTGGGGGCGGAACCTAGTAGTAGCTCTATTTCTAAGGAAGTACAGGAACCAAGGAGAAGTAAGCGTGCAAAGGTAGTTAAGGATTTCGGAAGTGATTTTATCACTTACAATGTCGAGGACAAACCTCTAACTTTCCGACAAGCTATGGATTCTTTGGAGTCTAGGCATTGGAAGGGCGCTGTGAAGATTGAAATTGACTCTATTGTTTCTAATCGAACATGGGAGTTGGTTGATCTTCCTCCTGGGTGTTCTACTATCGAGTGCAAATGGGTCTTTAAAAGGAAGTTGAACCCTGACGACTCAATAGATAAGTACAAAGCTAGATTCTATCTTATTATATAGAGAAATATATACTTGAGAAATATGATTATTCACAGTGTAGAATCGCTAGTACACCCTATGATCCTAAAGTTGCCCTTGTCAAGAATACTTCAGGAGTGCCTGTGTTTCAGTTAAGGCATTCTCAGATTATTGGGAGATTGCAATATTATTCTAACCGTACTAGACCAGATATTTCATATTCTGTGTCTAAGTTGGTTAGATATACAAGCTGTCCAAACAGAACTCATTGGGATGCTCTTGATAGAGTACTTAGATTTCTAAAAGGCACAATGTACCTTAGTTTACACTATAGGAGATTTTTTGGTGTGCTTGAAGGGTACATTGATACAAGTTGGATAGCTAAGAAGTCTGGTTCCAATGGAATGACTGGATATGTGTTCACCTTGGCTGGTGGAGCAATATCTTGGAAGTCAAGCAAATAGACTATAGTGACTCAGTCTACATTTGAGGCTGAGTTGTGTGCACTTGATACCACAGGGACGGAGGCTGAATGGTTACATGGACTTATGTCTACGATACCTGTAGTAGGAAGACCGCTTCCTGCTATTGCTATTCATTGTGATAGTCGAACAACTATGAAAAGATTAGAAGTAAAAAGCATAATGCTAAAACAAAGAGACACATCCAAGTTAGACTCAAGGTTATAAGGGGTTTAGTGTCTGATAGGATTATAGCTATAGAGTTCATAGGTACTCAGAATAATATAACTGATCCTTTGACTAAAGGACTGGAACCTGCAGTGATACTCAAGTCAAGGTTGGGGATGGGACTGTCAACCCATCACAATTCATCTATAGTGGGAACCCAATACACATGAGATGAGATCCCTCGAAGTGTATTCAATGTGGTAATAACAAGCTGTAAGGATGAATTAGTAGTACCTTTACTACATAGATGATACTATTGTATCTGAATCTATCCCCTGTAAACTTAGAAGGTACTAACACTGCTAGAAAAGCAAGAGTGTTAAAACTATGAATGGGATCAAGTCATTTGATGACATAGAAGCACTATATCTATGGAGATGCCCAGCTAAGCGAATGTAATTTTGTGGTCGTAATTAGAGGAAAAGGGTTATTCCTTGAAGCATTCGATGAACAGGATCGAGACAAGACCATTAATCTCTCAAAACTGTAGGTAAGTGCCATAGCCTATGACTTGTCGTCGTCTATGGAACATGGTTATACTAAACGGATTAAGATTCAAGATGAAACATTCCATCTGACTCTGGTAGCCATTGAAGTGGAGGACTTAGGAGGGTTCAAACCCAGAAGGGTACCGACTCTGAAAAACAAGTCATGATGAAAAACCTGATCGCATTTCTGTATGGATTTGTGGGGGATTGTTAGAAAAATGGATTTTAGATCATAAGTTTTATTATGTTCTTGATGATAATTCCAAAATCTTATGATTGGAAGTTGTTCCTTGATATGTGAACTTACACTTTCATGTATGGTTTTAAGATTTTTTCTTAATGAAATTCATAGAGAATTAGAGTTGAACTTAGTGGCTAGAAAGAGCTTGAAAAATGAGAATGTGTTTTGTCCCATATTGAAAATATAGAAAGGGGGTGTTCGATTTATAAAGTATCACACACATGGGTAGTGTACAACTACTAAGGTGTGTGATGGTGTATTATGTTCTTGTGTGCTTCACGTGCGCGCGCGCACACACACACGCCGCCGCGCCGCCCCACCACGCACCACACCGGACCAGGTCGGGTCTGGTCGAAGGGCGATTTGGGCAAATTTCTCGGCGTCTCGCATACGCGAGGCGACCTGGACAAGGATTTTATTTATTTGTGATTTAATTTTTTAATTAAAATTTTTTTAACAGTTTGGACTGGGTTATTACTGTTGGGCTGAGTTTGGTTTCTGAATTGGGCTGAGTCACTTTACAAATGGAATGAATCAGATTCAATGAACCTGATCATTAGATAAGTAACTTGTAACTGATAATATATTTAAATTAAAACATTAAAGCTGATTTAATGTGAGATATAAATATATAAGTTGTTATAATTTTATTTAAATTCAAAATCATTAGTTTTGATTTATTTAATAAATGTGCAGTTTAATTCTGAAATTAATTCAGGGTGGCCAGTTACACTTAGCCTTTAGTATAAATAGAGGACTAAGTTGCTGAATTTGATACACCACACCTACATTCTCTTCTACCCTATGCTTTCTCTTCTCTCCCAAACACCATTCTGAGCTACTGGCTTTTCCGGTGACTGAGGTGCTAGTCGAAGTGGAGTTTGTTGTTGCTGTGAACACCAAACTCGGAGCTATTTTATCCTGGAGGAGGCATTTCAAGCATCCCAACACAGGAGGTGGGGGCAATTACCTGTTCAAGATCAGTCAGAGATTCGAGTAAGGCCTAGAGACTCAACAGATTAATTTTCTTGTTTCATTGTACCTGTTGGCTACCACTGCTTTTCTATTTCTTTTCACTGTGTTAAAGCTATGGTTACTGATATGAATTCTATTTTTTCTTTATTCTTAGAGTTACAAATATGCATGCTGTTTACCTACAGGTTTTGTTTCATTAATTGTTATCTTGGCTGGTTAAATATGTTATATAACTGCCTCTATGTTGTTGTAATAGTTAATATTTCCAAAAAATATGCCTACAAAAAGACATTGCATTTTTAATCTCCTTGCAACCCTAACCAAGATACGAGCCAAGTTAGCTAAATACCCTGAGCATGAAATAAAAATTTGGTAAACTTGCTTTATATTGATTGGGAACAAGAAACCTTCTTTCCGGGTCAAATGAGACTTATCTTAAAAATTATCGACAAAGATCCATAAGATTGAACTTGCATTTGATACCATTGAATTGATATTGAAAATCAGAGTTGTAATGTTTATGGCTCGCGATGGAGTGATTACTTGGGCTATACAAATTTCTAACTGAAGAAATACTGCCTTTGTAACAGACATAGAAGATTGTTTGAGTTTGCTAGATAATCTTAATTGATAGATTCTATAAATGGGAAAATGGGTGATTACTTGGGTTATAGTAATACAATTTGGTTATATACCAACTGGGTCGCTTATAAGTTTTAGATGGGTTCACATGCCATTTTTTATCTTCCCATCCAATTTGTATCATAACAGTACATGATTTTGGTAAAAATGATTTCAATGAATAATTTTTTAAGATTGGATAATCTGACCCCTAATTTCAACACATCAAAATAAATACTATAATAAACTTTAATTTCGAGAAAATTGCGTTTTAGTGGTCATGTTGGTGGTTTGATTCTCTGTACTTCAAAACTTTTTAAGAAAAAAAAAGAATTATTTGCTAAATGCTGAATTAAAGCCAATACTTGTAGAATGAGTAAAAGATGTGGTTTGATAAAGAAAGTTACTTTAGTGATGATGAGTTTATAGAGATTAGAAATGCGTGTATAGAAGAAAAAAAATAAAATGGATGAACATGCACTACAAGAAAAACGGGTAAATACGACCGGGTCAAAATCGGTTGTATTTAGTTAAATTTGACCGCTTTCGATCGTATTTAACTAAATATGACCGGTTTTTGGACCGGTCGCATTCGCTCGAGTCATATTTAGTAAATCGGTCATATTTAGTATACGCGCGGCTAAATTCGACAGCTTAAATTCGACCGAAAGCGGTCGAATTTGTTTTTCACTTAAAATTTGAAAATCCTGTCCAAAAATTTGAATTTTAAAAAAAAATTTAAAAGTTCGCCTAAACTATAAATTCGACCGTATATGGTTAAAAATATTGTTCTAAATTCGACCGAATGCAGCCGAATTAACGAGCATCAGATTTAAAAAAAAAATCTCGCCGGAAAATTCTCAGATTCCGGTGAGTTTCAAAAAATCCGGAAACCATTCCGACAACTCTGATATTGCCAAAAATGAGATTTTTTTGGTTCAATTTCTCACAATAAATCATTTCCAAAATATAAAACTAACATCACCAACAATACAATCCATTTTTCGATTAAAATAACAACTTTTCCGGCCAAACTCGAAATAATGTAAAACTCGACCAAATTCAACACTCAATATCACAAAACAAAGTCAATAACCTATACAATCAATTATCAATAATTATATTAACATATAACCCTATCAAGAACACAACAAATGATTCAAAAATAATACCAAATCACAAATATCAAGTTTTCAATTCGAAATTTTCACATATATACTCCTACAATTTTCCTAAATACAAACCCACAATCAAAAATGATATAAAACACAAAATTTTGAAGACCCGTTTAATATTTTGTTCAAGAAAATAAAGATAAAAGTTGGGTGTTGGGGGCGGATGTTTGTACGAATAGAAAATAAAAAGAGGTGGCCGGAAAAAAAAGTGGATTGACAGGAAAAAAAGAAAGAAAAAGGGGGAGGGAAGGGGTTGAGTGGTGACAGTAAGAGAATAGAGGAGGGGAGAGGGGGAGGGGATATGGGGTGGGGGTGGTTTAACTTAAAAAAGATATTAAATTTTAGTTTTTTTTAAAAAGTAAAATCAGTCGTTGGATTATAGTTTAGTGATTGAATTTGGCACGTTGGATCTAAATCACGCGGATCGCTGACATGGACATACTAAATACAACCGCAATCAGTTGAATTTAGGAGTGTCAGTTTATAAATTCATATATTATGTATTTTCTGTTATAAAATTAAAATCCGAATAATTTCTCTAAAATTATATTGTAATTTGTTAATCTTTTTCTTAAAATATTATAATTTTATAATTTATTTTAACAACTCATTATTTTATTAAAAAATTAAAATTATGATTTTAATCAATTTTATGATAAATTCCATTAACAAGAGTTTGCGGTGAAATTTAGAAAAATGTTTTTTTATATTTTATTTGTAAAAATAATCGAGATCTAAGGATTAAAATACATTTATTTATTTTTTAATTTTTTTTTATAATAGCACTAAAATATATAGATCTTAATATCTATAATATTGGATCATTCATAAACATATTAAAAAAAATAAAACATCATTATGGGACTAAACACTAGTAAGAAGTACGGGTCAAACTACTTGTTGGCTGTTAAAATAGCAAACCAAATACATTTATTTTTTTCTAAATTTTTTATCTTATCACTAAAATATATAAATATTGATATCTGTAAGGTTAGATCATTCATAAACATTTTTTAAAAAATCAAAACATCGGTATGGGACTATCACTAGTAAGAAGTACTGGTCAAACTCCTAGTTGACTGTTAAAATATCAAACCAAATGCATTTGTTTTTTCTAATTTTTTTTTATCATATCACTAAAATATTTAAATATTCACATTTTTAAGGCTAGATCATTCATAAACATTTTTTTAAAAAATTGAAACATCGATATTGGACTAAAACTAGTAAAAAGTACTGGTCAAACTACTAGTTGACTGTTAAAATATCATATCAAATGCATTTATTTTTTTCTAAATTTTTTATTATATCACTAAAATATATATATCTTTACATCCTTATGGTTGGATTATTCATAAACATTTTTTAAAAAATTGAACATTAGTATGAAACTAAACACTAGTAAGTACTCGTCAAACTACTTGTTGACTGTTAAGATAACAAACCAAATACATTTATTTTTTTCTAAATTTTTTATCATATAACTAAATTATATAGATCTTGACATCCTTACGGTTGGATCATTTATAAATATTTTTTAAAAACTTGAAACATCGGTACGAGACTAAACACCAGTAAGAATAACTGGTCAAACTACCAGTTGATTGTTAAAATAGCAAACTAAATACATTTATTTTTTTCTAAATTTTTTATCATATCATTAAAATATATATATCTTGACATACCTACGGTTGGATCATTCATAAACATTTTTTAAAAAATCGAAACATCGGTACGGGACTAAACACTGGTAAGAATAACTAGTCAAACTACCAGTTCACTGTTAAAATAGCAAACCAAATATTTTTTTTTCTAAATTTTTTATCATATCATTAAAACATATAGATCTTGACATTCTTAGGATCATTCATAAATATTTTTTAAAAAATCAAAATATCGGTACATGACTAAACACTAATAAAAATATATAACTGGTCAAACTACTAGTTGACTGTTAAAATAGCAAACCAAATACATTTATTTTTTTCTAAATTTTTTATCATATCACTAAAATATATATATATCTTGACATCCTTACGGTTGGATCATTCATAAACATTTTTTAAAAAATTGAACATCAATATGTGACTAAATACTAGTAAGAAGTACTGGTCAAACTACTAGTTGACTATTAAAATAGTAAACCAAATATATTATTTTTTTCTAAAAATTTATCAGATCACTAAAATATATAGATTTTTTTAAAAAAATCAAAAAATTTGTTTGGGACTAAACACTAGCAAGAAGTAGTGGTAAAACTACTCATTGATTGTTAAAATAGCAAACCAAATATGTTAATTTTTTCTAAAATTTATATCATATCACTAAAATATATATAAATCTTAATATTTGTTTCATGAACAACTCGGTTCACATATAACTTGAACAAAATTAATAAGTTACTGAATAATTTATTTTAAAAAAATTAAATTATGAAAATAATTAATATTACCGAATGCATTCATAATAGATAAATACAACTGATTTCTACTAAAATTACAATTTTTAAAAAAGCGAAAAATTTCCCCCACTTTTGCAACCAACATTTTAAAAGTGCAGGAAATTTCCCGTCATTTCAAAATATCAAATTCGACCAAAAACGGTTGAATTTAGGAGTGTCGATAAATTGGCTGGCGGGAAAATTTCCCTCATTTTTTTGGAAAGGCTAAATTCGACTGGATGTGATTGAATTTAGGAGTACCTCTAAATTCAACCATACACCCATTTTTTTGGTAAGACTAAATTCGATCGAATGCGGTCGAATTTAGGAGTATTGCTAAATTCAACCGAATACGGTTGTATTTGTTGCTAAATTCAACCGCATACGGTTGCATTTGTTGCTAAATTTGACCGCATAACTACGACTGTAAATAAATATGACCGCATGCGATTGAATTTAGCCGCACGCCTTAAATTCAACCGAAAGGGGTTGAATTTGACCCCGGTCGTATTTAAGCGATTGTATTTAGCCTTGTTTTCTTGTAGTGATGATAGGGAAGTAAACTTAAATGAAACGTATGAAAGTGATAAAAATACTAGTGATAGTGACATGGGATTTTATGTTAGTAGTAAGGAGAGTTATCAAGAATTTTGTTATGCAAACCCTGGAAATGGGATAATAAAATATGTAACCGAGATTCTATAAGTTGGTCATATATTTGTTACTAAAACAATTTTTAGGTAAAGTCCTATAAAGAGAATTTGACCAAACCAATATGCCTGTAAAAAGAAGTTGCATCCAAATTTAAAATCGAAGAACTACCGTCTTTCCGTCTTTATATCAGACATAAAAGATGGGATGAGCTCTTTATAAACCTTAATTGATAGATTGTATAAATGGGAAAATGGGTGATTACGTGGGTTTGAGTAATATAATTTGGTCACATACAAGCTTTTAGCTGAGGTGCACATGCCACTTTTTCATCTTTCCATCCAATTTTTAAGGTAATAACAAGAGACCTGAAGAAAATAATTTGAATTAAAGTTTTTGATTTTGTATGATCCAATTAAAAGTTAGTAGTAAGTTCAATGACTTAAATTTCATTTAACCCTTATTATTATATGAGGCCTTAACTTTTGCCCTTATGTGCTTTAATGCGGAGTAAGAATTATAATATTTAATTTCTATTTTTAGTTTCTATTTCATTGAAAAAAAATTTAGATACCATATCAAATTATGTTAAAATATGTACACAAGTTAAACCGTCATATATGACAAAGCCACACACAAGATATAGTTTGTAACAAAGACCTTCCCGATAAGGCAATACCAATTTAAAGTGTTAATTGGCTTATAAAAATTGGTTTTGGGGGGCTAGCAGAAAACCGCTATAAAAAGGTAATAATGTAAATAACTAAAGTTTGGAGTTATGATGATTACTTAAATTTTATTAGTATTGTATATTATTTGTATTTTTTAAATTATATACATATTTATTACGAACGGTGTCACCATAAAAAATCTTGACATAAAATCAGTATAAATCAGTATATATAGAACTTCTCTTAAATAATATTTATTTAATATTTGAAAATAATTATTTTACAAAACTTCATATGAAATTTCACTTTCTCGGAATTCACTTCTAATTGGAAAATAAATATTAAAATTCAGATTTCCTACTTTAGGTCTTATATATAAGGTAAGGAGAGACCTATATTAATTAAAACTATATTAACTTATTCAAAATAGAAAAGAAAAATAAATTCCTTTTATAATAATTAAAACTTATTTTAACTTATTCGAATTAGAAAAGAAAAATGAGTTCCTTTTACATATTCGGAATAAAAAAATAAATAAATTACAATGACTATATACAAAAATGAAGATTATTTGAGATGCAAACAATGAGTAATGATCCAAGGCCATGGAAGGTAAGACGGATCGATAAGCCATCCATTTAGAAATCTTTAATATTTTTTACGGTAACGCTCTTTTTGTTTTTTGTTTTAATTTTGCAGGTCGTCGGCTCTCGGGTGTATATAAAGATATCCAATATAATATTATTTATTTGTATGGGTTCGCATATGTTTATTGTTTGAATATTAAAATAAATTTTAACTAGATTATAATTTTTTTATATTAATAATGTATTTGACGAGATAACAGCTCAAACTAAATTTTTATCCAAATAGGCTCAAATTAAATTTTTATCTAAATTAAAATAATTTTTATTATTAGTACTGGTGTTTGACGGGAGGGCAGATGAAACTAATTTTTATCTAAATTATAATAATTTTTTATTAGTATTGTGTGTGACGGGAGAGCGACTCAAACTAATTTTATCTAAATTATACTAAATTTTTATTAGAATTATATTTGACGAGAAAGCGGCTCAAACTAATTTTATGTAATTATAATATTAGTTCATACTAGAATTTATCTAATTTGTTTTTTATTTCATCACGCGTTGTCCTAACAAAATTTCACAGTTAGTACGATTATTATCTGCTATAGATTACGTGATATAAATTGGTATCATTAAAAAAAAAGTACAAAATTTTGTTTTATTATGTATATTATAATGGGTGTCAACCTAACAAAGCGTGATACAAAATGAGAAATAATTATGAATAATTAATTTTTTTATAGTTCATTTTTTTTGTAAATAAATTTAATATGATATTTTTCAAAAATATTTGTTTAGGACCGCTGCGCAGCGCGACTTTGTTGACTAGTCTTTATACATAAGAAGGAAAATTCCACCGAATTTTTAAAATCGTCTGAAAATTATTTATCTATTTTTCTAGAGCTCCTCTATTTTAATTCAATAAAAAATAATTTCTTTGTATGCATTCAAATTAATAGGGAAGATAATAAATATTTAGAAGTCAATCCTATTTAGAATTTGTGTAATTGAATTAATAAGAAAAATAAAAATGTTTAAAAGTCAATCCTATTTAGAATATAATTAACAAATTTTATCTTTTTCTCAATTAATCTAAATCATAATTTCATATTTAAATCAGAAGCCTATTATATAAAGGAGTATATACATTTGAATTAATAAGGAAGATAGTAAATATTTAGAAGTTAATATTATTTAGAATTTGTTGATATCTTTTTTACATTTTTCTCAAGTAACTTAAATCGTAAATTACTATTTAAATTGAAGTTCAAGCCTATTATATAAAAGAGCATTCTGGATATATAAAAAGTAAAACTTCGAGACCTCTAATAAGAATCATATTTATCTATTTTTCTTGAACTTCTTTGTTTTTAAATTTTAGGAGTGATATTATTGATCTCGTGTGTGAGCTAGATTATGAAATGCGTGGCCACACTCAAATATTGATTTGATATGATAGTCTATTCATTTATCAAGGAAACTTGGATTAAACTATGACGCGGATGACACATTACATGCCTCTAGTTTTATCTATAATATTTGGTCAAAGAGATTATATTACATTGTACATTATTCACGAAAGGTTTAATCGATCATCGATTCAATTATTATTACTTGGGTAGCAATGATGTATTACTAGATGCCGCTCATTGTTTATAATTTTATATTAGATTTAAAATTCGTTGCCAACGTAATAATAACCTATAGGGTCACACACAAAGAATGCTTGAATGATTATTTAATTTAAATTGGATTTAAATTAAATTAAAATTCTTCGAATTAATTATAATATTAATTAAGTATGAGTTAATTAATTAGATAAATAATGATATTCGAATTTACTAATATCAATTATGAAATTAAGTTATTAAATAATTAAGTGTGACTTAATTATTATACAAATAGGAATTTTGAATTAATAATAACTCCTAATTAGTTAAGAGTTATAATTTTTTTTCTACTCTCTATATAATATTTCTCGTGTGGCTGATTTTGGGTGTTAGACTTTTACAAAAATCCTAACCACCAAAAGAGAAGATGGAGAGAGTAAGAAGAAACGATTTTGTGCTAGTACACATCCAATCCTTGAGTTCAAGCATTCGTGTGGATACCAATAGAGCGTACATCGTGAGAGAGGGATGCGTGGTGTTTGAACAATCTTTAGATCTCTATTATTCAACCAATTTGTAAAGCTTCTTAAGGTAAACAATCTGATCTACGAATTAAATATCAGTTTTTCACATGGATCCCGCGGTGGGTTTCAAAAATTCAGGATTTTCACGTATTTAATTACTGATTCCGTTGCGTTTATGTGCTCGAAACCCTTCACTTTCATCACCATCAATCTTCCTCGCCTATCTGTTTTCCTCTATTCTCAAGCCTCTCTGTCTCCCTCGTCTCTCTTTTGTTCTCTTTTCGAACCCCTCTCTATCTCTCTCTCCGTTTGTCTTTTTCTGTCATCATAAACACGACCCACAGAACGTGTACACTATTACACATGAAACCACCTTCCCAACTGTCAATTTCTCCCCCGACCAGTGGGTCTCTACTTCAACCCATGTTTCTCCATTAATAAACAATCAACATCATAAAATTGTTGATATTGAGATATTGGGTTATCATGGTGGGTAACTGTTGAACATGAACCCTAATTTTTAATTTGGGTTATTTGTCATATAATTTAAACATTTGTTATATTTAACAGAAAATTTAATGAGAGGGGCGCAGAGCCTCGATATTGTTGACAAATTCAACAACTAGCCATCACACTGGCACGAATAAAGATTTAACCATTTTCGTGAAAAATGAACAAAGTTCATGCCAATATAGTGCAATTAAGTCTAAAATTATTAATAAATTACATACCTCGAAATGTAAACTTTTAGAAATGTAAATATTTTGACTCCTAGTGTGCGTGATTTTAAATATATAAAAAAAGGAGAAAAGTATTATATGGATAAATTCAAAATTTTTTAAGAAAATTACATATCTCTAAAAGAGATTAAGTTTTCGACTAATAACGTATGCATGACTTCAACTATATATATATATAAATGAAAAATATTATATGGATAAATCCAAAATTTTCAAGGGAAATTAGAGACCTCTAAAAGAGGTCAAAGTTCCGATTCTTGACGTGTAAATAATTATGGATGAATTCAAAATTTTCAAAGAAACATACATAGCTCGAAGTGTTAACTTATTTTTTCATAGAATGTCTCACTGTTTACATAAGAAATCCTATATATAATATAAAATTTAATTCAAATTATCGAGTTTGATTTAAGTTAAAGCTTATAACCAAATTCAGTTAAATACCCGAAAATATAATGAAATGCAAATAAGTAAATTTGTTTTTTGCCAAACCTCAATCCAAACAAAAAATATAATGAAATTTAATATTTATTATATCTCATATTTTAAAAGTAAAACTTTATTTGTATAAAAATTCAAAATATGATGCTTGGTTTTGTTCGATCCAATCAAACTACGAATAAATCAAGTAACCATCATGTGAATATATGAATATAAATATTTGTTTTCTAAAATTGAGTTTAGCTATAATTTACTGGTCTGTACAAGTTAAAATTGATGAATATCTTAAAGGCGTCATATGAATAGGCAAAGATCAAGCAAATATTTGAAAATCAGGCTATACTCGAAATATCATGAAAAAATGGTAAACTTATATCAGAAAACGTATTCTGTTTGTTGTGGTGGAATAACTAACGGAAATTAATTTCATCGGCCCATGAATTATGTATATATTTTTTTCTAAGTCCCTAAAGTATAAATATAAATTTATATCTAATCTAACTTTTGAATTTCTCTCATTGCAGTCCTTCCTTTATATTTTTAAGTTACGCAGTTTTTAGGTGAAAAACAATTTTTAAAGTTGAAAATTGAGTTTCGAAGATTAAACAGTTTCTTGGTGAAGGACTTCGCCGGAAAAAGAAAGGACACCCTATCGGAATTTGGGCAACCCAGTTTTCAACCAGTAATGCTCCCAATTCCGGCGAACATCCAACAAGATCTGGTGAACTCGAATTTATGATACACCAAAATTGACCCAAAAATTCAATTAACATCATATATAGTGATAAAAAATATCAAACAAGTTTATTAGGCTAATTTATACTCCTAAATAAAATCAAATCATGCCGGAGAAACCAAGAACACCGGCGGCACAAGAATTTTCTGGCAAGGCTAATTCGAATACTAAAATCACGAAAATTATATGAACATGCTCACAATCGTACAATCTATTAATCTACATCATTAAAATCACTAAAAAGCTATTCGAATAAAAACAATATTCAAGTCAAAATTTAGAAATTACCCAAACCAAATTTTGATGGTGTAGATAGATAGTGAATTGAAAAATGAGCAATTTGGTTACTCAAACTTGGATTTTGGACACTAAAATCACCTTCAAAATTATCCTCGATTCTCTTAAACTTAAAGAATGTTCTTCACAACTAATTACATATTTTTTATTTGTTTTTATAAGATGCCACATTATTAAAAAGTAATGGCGTAACTTAAAATCTAACAGAAGGATTGCGATTAGAAAAATTGAAAATTTTAATTACTTATCAATTTATATTTATAGTTCATGTAACTAGAAAAAAGTGACTATAGTTCATGGAATTTAAAATTATTTTTTCAATAACTAATGGTACGATAAAAAACTGGCCAGAATATATAAGTATCAGTGTTTTCAATATTTAAAGATTTATATCAAGAAAAAAGATTATACAAGATTGTTCCTAGTTAGTAAGATACTTTTTTCTTGATACAATTTATAAATATATCATTATATTTTAGTGATAATTTATTTGTAACATTATATACAATATCATTCGAGAAAAAAACTAAAGTTTTGCACATCAGTATGGTGCTTGTATTTTTTTAAAGGTGTCACATTTCTGATATATTTCCTGGTTTGTTCCCGCGAGTGCATCCGCTGGAATTCGATTGTGATACAAAGATGAAGTAGATAAATTTGTTTTTTCAACCCACTGGGGGTTGATTTAAGTACTCAAAACTAGTTGTCGCCTTCAAGAAATGCAGAAAGAAGCGCCCAAAAGTCCTCGTCCATTCCCTAATATCATTTCACAAAGGATTCAATAAGATTATTTAGATGTTTATAGTTTTAGAATTTGAACTGCTAAGCTACTACAATAAGCTATGATGGTACCCGCTGATCATCATCGGACGGCGGATTTTCTATCAATTCAAAACTGGAAGTCTCCCTATTGTTTGCTGAGTTCGCAATGCATCGATTATCATGCTTTTATAATATGTGACATGTACAGTATGAGTTAAGCATTGAAGTTGATGAGCATAAGAGACTCATGTTCATTTTTAACACATGGTACTTAATTATGCAGTACCCTGTAGATTTAGGAAGATGAAGTATATATAGTTGCAAAAGAAAAACAACTAGTTCGTCAAGTACCGTTTCTGTAATATCAATATATAAATAAATTTACATATATTAAGTATATACCTCATCAAGGTTTGTGTTCACCTTGTTAGCATTTGGCATGCCTTTATTCCCCAGAAAGGCATGTCCAAAATCAAAATTATTTCCGACATAGCAGTCCTGATTTTGGTTCTACATGTGGTAACACGTAGAGGAAAAAGTTGGAGATAATCGATTATTAAGTTATATATCGATATCTAAATAATTTTACATGTATTAAGTATTTACCTCATCAAGGTTTATGTGTGCCTTGATTGCATTTGGCATGTCTTTGTTTACCAGAAAAGCATCTCCAAAATTAACATTGTTTCTGATGTAGTAGTCTTGATTGTTGTTCTACATGCGATGACACGTAAAGGAGAAAGATAAATATAATCATGTAGCAATATATCAATATCTAAATAATTTACCATACAATAAGTATATACCTCATTAAGGTTTGTGGGCACCTTTTCAGCATATGCCATGTCTTTGTGTACCACAAAAGCATCCCCAAAGTCAAAATTGTTTGTGACATAGCAGTCTTGATTTATGACCTACATGTTAAAACACTTGTATCATGCTTCTATGATATATGTGACATATACAGTATGAGTTAAGTATTGAAGTTGATGAGCATAAAAGACTGATGTTCATTTTTAACACATGGTATTTTAATTTCTTAATTTCCATTAACATCTCATACTAGTAGAGTTATCAAGTTAATGCTAAATAATAGTAATTCTGATTTCATGTAAAATGCTTTTTATTATAAATGAAAAAAAATCCAAAAAAGTCTTATACAACAGATCAGAAAAGTTACAGATGCACTAACCTCACTTGGGTTTCCTTTATCCCAAAATACGAGCTCCTCCACTACGGTGGTTTTGTTGCTGTCCGAATTTGTCTTGTTCACTCCACCACATAATATAATGGAGTCGAATTAAGGTTTAAAAGTCTTTTAATATATTGTTCTCGTTAAATTTTACTTATGTCAACTATGTACCTCATCAAGGTTTGTGGGCACATGATTTGATAATGGGTATTTACCTGTCAAAAAACAAACCGCTCTTGAAAGGATATTACATACAAGTATTGCACTAGTAAACAAATTTTTAAGCATAATCATTGATAAATTACTTACCTCCAGCAGTGAATTTAGTTTTCGGTGGAGCATTTTCTTCATTGTTTATATTAGAAATCCTACACATAAATTAAAATTAAAAATTATTTAGATGACTTATAAAATAATGGTCAATTTTAAATTATGCTAAATGAGATTAAAAATATATATTATATTTGTACCTATTGGTGTAAATTAATGAATTTTATTACGTTAAATCCACATATTTATAAAATTAAATAATATAAACACAATCCATTACAAAGTTTGATTTTGGCTACAACTGAACAAAATCGGCAAAAATACCCAAAAATGTATAATAAATGTCAAAATTTCATGCCAAACTTGAATTAAACCAAATATTTAAATTAAATTAAATTTAATATTAGTATTTGGGTTTTAAAATTAAAAGTTTTTATGTTTAGAAAAGTTCCAAATATGATGCTTGGTTTAGTTCAATACAGTCAAACTATATAAAAAAGTAATCAGAGTGTACATGAATATATATATCAATTTTCTAAAATAGAAAATTTGGTTCACCTATCACTTACGAAAAAAATATATGATAGTGTACATGAATGCATATATCAATTTTCCGATTTTCTAAAATAAAAAATTGGGTTTAACTATCACTTACCAATTTGAATGAGGAAAAAGTTAAAAGAAACAGAAGTTTGAAAATTTTGTACCGTCATCATACGAGAGAAGCAAATATCGAGCAATTATTTGTAAATCTAAACAATTGAAATATCATGCAAAAATTGCAAGACCGGAAATTGTACTGCTTTGATTTTTTTTGTGTGGAGAAATTAACATTATAATTAAAATTTGGGTAAAGAAGATCGATTTTTAATGTATTCAATGCTTCAAGAGTGATATCGATTCTCAATTATGTAAAAATTTGAGATTCGGAGGAGAGTTTTGGAGAAATAATAGGAAACGGAGATGGTTGCAGGAATAGAATGCAAGATCTGAATTTTAATAAAGTAGTTTGAAAAGTGTAGAAAAGTCTAGAAGCTCCGAGAGCATAGTAGACTCCGATGGATGTATTTATTGAAAATTGGGCTTTAATCTTGGGATAAATAAACTATGTTGGACATATAGTGGTAAAAATTAGAATATAATCTTATGAAATTTTTTGTTAGAGGCCCAAAAGTAAAACAAAACTAACCTGATATTAGCCCAATTTATTTGTAATATTTGTCATGAGGAAATAAGCCGAATCCACCAAATTATTCTACTGGTTAATATGAAATACCGTAATATCCCATTTTTATAGTATTTTCTTGTTTAATCTTCATCATTTACTCTTTTGTATAATATTGATTTTCCCATCTATTTATGTAATATAACTATGTATGAATAGGTTTCGATTTGGTACATAAATTTGTTATTGTGGTATAGACGATATTTTTAAGTGTACATCATGCTTTTATTAAAATTATCTGCAATAATACAAGAAAAATGTGTAGATACAACTGTTTCTAGTTATATTTAACTAAATATAAACAGTTTTTAGACCGATAATATATACGGGAGTAATATTTAATAAGGCGGTTGTATTTAGTACTAAATTCGGTCATTTTTTTATTGTTATATTTACTTTTGTTGAAAATTCAAAAATCTCGCCCAAAATTACATTTTTTTGGAAATTCCTCCGATATACTAAAATCTAATGTAGTCGGTTGCCTGTGTAAAATTAAACAAATTTAAAATATGATCCAACCCTAATTTCAACACACCCAAATATTATAGTCATAAATTCTAATTTTGAGAAAATTGTATCTTAGTGATCCGTTGGTGAATTTGATTCTCTATACGTTAAAACTCTTAGACTAAAAAGTTATTTGCTAAAATGCTGAATTAAAGCCAGTAGTAATAGAATGTGTAAGAGATGCTGTATTACAATAGTCTTGTAGGTTTAGTATTCCTATTAATGATTTTGATGTAGAAGGTTATTGTAGTGATGATCGGTTTATAAAAATTAGAAATGCTTGTATAGAAGAAAAAAATATGTTGTGAATTGGCTAAGTCGAGAATCAGGATCTGTCTAACAGTCAGGATATGATCAACTGCTGCGATATGATTATCTGTTGGAAGCTTCATTAACATCCATTGATAATCTTTAGTCATCCATTGATATATACAAATATCCGTTGAAGCTACAAGATATATACGTTGATCAGGTTATCCATTGAGAATGACATGGAGGATAAGTCAGGACTGCAAGATAAATATGAATGTGCTGTAACATATCTTGTAATTGATAGAGGATTGATTGTAGCTATGTAGTATATAAACACATAATAGATTATTACCTTGTAAGAGCTGAACTCGAGTATTCACATAACCTAGATTCTCTTAAGAATATTGTTTTGTTAGAGTTTTGTAACAGTTTATTGAAGATTAATATAAACTGTTATTTGATTCATCTGTTCTTACTTTACTTTTATAATACATCAATTTGTTTAGTAATTATATCCAACCCCCTTAAACAATTACTTACTGGGAAATAAGTGGTATCAGAGCGGTCAAATTAATTGTTAATTTCTAAAGGTCAAGATGTCTGGAAGTAAGTATGAAAGCATGAAAATTTAAATCCTAAAGAAATCTGATTACTCTACATGGAGAGTAAAGATGTTGATGTTCCTTGAAGCTATTCATGATGCATATGTTGATATCATCAAAACAGGACCTCCATACCCTATGGAAACTGTAGCTATAACTGCAGATGCTCCTGAACACTATGTCAGGAAGGAAAGATCAAAGTGGTCGGATCCCAAAAATGCTGCAATGCTTAAGGATGCTAAAGTCACGAATATTCTGCACAATAGTTTGGACAATGTGATGTCAAATAGAGTAATTGCCTGCACGACTGTAAAGGAGATATGGGATGCCTTGGAGACACAGTGCCAAGGTACAATGGCAAGAAAGAAGAACAGGAGAGCTGTTCTTGTGCAAGAATATGAGAAATTCGATGCCAAGGATGATGAGTCAATTACTGATATATGATAGATTTCTGACACTGTTAAATGATCTATCATTGGTTGGAAAAGAATATAAAATAGAAGACTCAAACACAAAGTTTCTGGGAGCACTTCCAAAAGATTAGAATACTCAGGCCTCAATAATTAGGCATAAATATGATCTTGATTATCTGACTCTGGATGAAGTGTATGGGATGCTGAAAACTCATGACTTGGAGATCCAACAAAAAGAAAATAGAAAGGGTTAGAGGATTAAAACTGTGGCTCTTAATGCCGAGACTCATACGGGCAAGGAAAAGATGAGTGAGAGGTCTAGAAGAAGGAACATTGTGAAATAGTCAGATATTAATGATGTATCAGATCCTGACACAGATACTGATGAGGATTCATAGATTGATCTGGATGATCCTCAAGTTGTTGAAATGGCTGCAATACTTGTGAAAGACTTCATAAAGATGGAGTTTACAAAACTACAGAGAAAAGGTGGTTTCAACGGAAGGTTCTCCGATGATGCCAAAGGTAAGTTCAGAAAGAGTGATGGTCAGTACACCAATGGAAGGAAGTTTGACAAGACCAAGGTAACATGTTACAACTGTAATGAAATGGGACATCTGGCTACTGAGTGCCCCAAGATAATTGGAAAGGCTTTGGTCACAACAAACTCCAACAGAGACCGGATGGACTCATCAGGAACTGACAATGATGATGAATGCTATGCACTCATGGTAACTCATGGAGAGGATGCCTCAGGTACTAATAAGGTACCTTCAGTTATATTTCCTACCGATACTGATAATTTATCTGAACTGAAAACTTTCTTATATTCTTTGCATGTTACTTTTAAAAGTAAGACTATTGAATATGATAGTTTGATTGCTAATAATAAGAGGCTTAGAGAAAGAAATGATTTTTTAGAAGCTGAGTTAGTTTGCATGCATGAGAATGAAAAAGAATGTAAGAAGGCACAATATAATGAAACTCAAATAAACATCAAGTATGTCAGACTAGAAAAAATTCTAGAAAAAGAAAGAGAGGTGTTTAAAATATGGATGTCTTCAGGAAAGAAAGTTAATAATTTTATCAGTGATAAAAACTGGAAAGAATGTATAGGTTGTAATAAATTTACTGATAGGAATATCAATAAAGCCATTAATAACACTACTCCAGTTAAGTTTGTTAGAATGATGAAAGAGGAATGGAGTCTGTCTATAAAGTTGGTTCTACCTCTAAGAATACTACCGAAGAGAAAGATGAACCTAGAGTCTCTGCTAAATAGAAAGAAGATCTTAAAATGCAAGAAAAGAAAAGCAAAAATATTGGACTTCTCTAAGAGTCAGTTAAAAAAGAAAATTTGTGAGGTAATTATTAAGACTCCCAAACCTAGGTCGAAGAGAGGTAGAAATGGAAAACAAGGAATAAACAAGAAAAATAACTATAGTACATTCCCGATCCTCTTAGGAAAGCTTGTTTTAACCGTGGTAATACTAATCATATTTCTATTGATTGTTGGAAGCCTTAAAAGAAAGTGTATAAGTTTCCTGAGCCTGATATTAGTGGTAGTTCAGTACTATACAAACCAAAAAATCCTTGTTCTCATTATCGTAGCAGTTGGCATTCTATTTACACTTGTAAAGATTATCATAGTTTGTATCAAAACAATTATCACCCTTTACCAAAATTCAATGAAATTGTTATTTTAAATAGAACTGCTAAACTGAATGTGCATACATCTTATAGAGTCAAAAATGTCAGACAAATCCTGATGGAGTAATTCTTGATGGATCAAATCCTGACAAGAATTCTGCTAATGTAAAATTACATAAGATGTCTCAAAGGACCCAACAAGTGTGGGTTCTTAAAAAATTTGACTGATTTCCATATTTTTGATTCCAGGGAAATAAGAAGAATGTGCTTGTCTTGGATAATGGCTATTCAGCATATATGACTGGAACTAAATCCCTATTGTTAGAATATGAGGAGAAGGCTGGCCAATGGTTTCCTATGGAGATGGAAATGCAGGAAAAACACTGGGTTATGGTGATATAATCATTGAAAATATCATCATCTCTAACGTAACTCTGGTAGATGGATTAAAGCACAACTTGTTGAGCATTAATCAAATTACTGACAGAGGTTTCTATGTCGTGTTCTATGATATGCACTGTGAAGTAGTTCATAAGATCACAAAGAATACTATTTTCAAAGCTTACAGACATGGAAATATTTATGAAGCCAAACTTCATGCAAATACTGATGGTCCTGAAACTTGTCTGGTAACCAAGGGACTAGTAGATGAAAGTTGGAATTGGCACAAGAAGCTTTCTCATCTCAACTTCAATAATCTTAATGACTTGGTGAGAGAAGAATGCAATCATGAAAATGTTGTCCTTGTGGACAAAAATCTTAAATCAGGAAAGAAGGCAAATCCTGATGATAATGCATAAGTTGAGGGGGAGAAACGTAAAACTATCAGGAACTGACAACATAGTTACAGGGGGAGCTTCACATGGAACTAATCCTGTAATTCACATAACTAATGTTTTGTCAGATTCTGACAGATTGGTCAGTGGAGAAGAGTGTTCAGGAAATGATAAAAATGTGATAAATTAAGGTTTTAGTGGATGTCGGGAAGCATATAGCGTTATAATGAATAAAGTTGGTATAATAGACTTATGTTTTACCCGGTTAAGGTATTTTGATGTATTGTAAACTTTTAATATAGACTGAAGATGTTGTACAAATTTTATATTATTAATTAAGTTATGGTTATGTAAGCAAATATCGAATTTGTAGTTAGTTTTGCGTCCCCGGGTCGGGTTTCCGGGGTCATCCCGGGGGTGGGGGCGTCACAATATCACTTTCTGCAATTTCGATCATGAAACATTATTTGATAAATAGTCAAAAGTAATTAAAATATGCTTAACTTAGTTCAAGAAATATACAAATCCAGTTATCAAAATAAGTGACAAAGAAGAGGTACGTCATTTGAAGTAAAAACTTTAATCCATATTAATAAAGAAGAAATTTTCTATTGAAGGTTGTTATAAGTGTAAAAAGAATGAATATTGAAAATATGAAATTCTATAAGCAGCATATAAAGTTAATATATGAGAGTTTCATGTAATTATCGATTTTTCTTGCTTCACAAATATTTGGCTTGGGGTTTCCTCGTAGCCCGTCACAAAGCCTACACGCAACCTCCAATAGCTATATTAGTTAAACAGACGTACAGCCGCAAATATGTGTATAATTAAAATTTTGTTGTTGACATAAATCGTACACAGGTAGAAGATTCCAAAGATATAAACATAAATAATTGTATTTATTAGTATATAGGTGGAATTTTGATAATATGGGAAAAGAGGAAAAAAATAATTTGATGCGTGCAATAATTACACAATTACAAGTTATAGAAAACTTAAATTAAACTAGTATACAACTGTGAATCGATGATTTGAATCTTACACTTTTTATATAATAACTTTTAAGGCTAACTGTTCTTATCCCTTTAATTTAAAATATGTGAATTGAGTGACCAAAACTATAGGCGGATCAGAGTACTAAAGAAACTTTGAATATAGTGTAGATTTGTAGAGATTTTAGAATTCTGTTTTCAACTATTATTTGAATAAATTCATATAATAAACAATTACCAACAAAGAAAAAAAGGAGTATCATATGAATAAATCCAAAATTTTCAAATAAAATTATTAATAAATTATATACCTCGAAATGTGAACTTTTTTCCCACCTCAAAATCTAGATATGTTTTAACTTTCATATTTATCAAAAAAAAGATTAGTGGAGTGGTCGGGATAATGATTTCTCTAAGAAATGTCAAGGTTTTGACTCCTAGTGTACTCAATTTTTTTTGCTAAGTATGTATATATTGTAGAAACTAAGAAAAACAAGGGATAAACCCATGCTCTATGACAAGCCATAGAGGGGACTATCTATAATCAATCTACAAGAAGATTGAAGATAGAAAGCAATTAAAAAATATACTCAGGCCTAGTAGAAACTAGTTTAGAGAACCATAAAGAACTAGCTAATTTTGCTTTGAAATCAACCACGATCCCATCAAAAAGTTGTTAAGGCCCAAAACAGCCTTTATCATGAGCCCGTGCGTTTCTTTACCTCCAAATATGATAACAAAAGATCTGAAGGAAACATAAAGAAAGGGTACGAAGTAGCCTGTCGTTAATCTATAAAACTAACTCCAGAAAGTGAAGCCAAGTGTCACCTAAAATGTGCACATGCAAGAGAGTACAAATTTTGGGAACAACGAAAGCACTGTATGGACAATGTCTAAGAAGGTGATTGTCCGTCTCGAGACCTCCAATACACAAGTAACAAATATGAGAAGAAGCAATGCCAAAACGAGTAAGGCGCGCAAGCGTAGGGAGACGCCCATGACAAGCCACCCATTTGTGGTGCGCATAACGATAGATTGTGAGTTTGTGCCAAACCGCAGGAGCCCAACGTATCTCAGTTCCCCTATTTCTGATAGAATCCCAAATATTCCATGTCTTGATCTTGACAACATGAATGCCTGCCCAAAGTATCCTGTCTTCTCTATGAAAATGCATAACCGGAAAGGAAAAATGTTCAGGCCATTCCGTTAGGAGAAGATCCACGTGATGATGTCTAGAGTTGGGAGTTGGCAACGCCCAATGACCAGTTTGAAGCAGCACACCAACAGTAGCGTTACTTGAAAGACCATATTGACGAATGATGGGAGATGTCAAAGTAGAAGCAAGACAGACCGCCTCCCACGAAGGATCAAACCACAACGTAGTATTGCATCCATTCCCTATGTCATAGGTGATGAACTGCAATGCAATCTTACGAAGTTTGAGAACCTTTTTCCAGATCCAGGATGAGTCAGGAGGAATTTTCATGGTCCAGAAATGTTTGTTACGAAGAAGAGTAGCATTAACCCAAGTAGAGCACAAACTAGAGCTTTTTGTGACAACCTTGCGTAAGTGACCTATAATTTGGGCTCGATTCCAATCCACCATATTTTTAACACCAAGGCCCCCTTCCTCCTTAGGGAGACAAACTGTTGTCCAAGATATTTTAGCACCACCTTTCTGATTAATATTACCCCTCCACAAAAAATGAGTCAACAAAGATTGGATATGTGCATGAACCGCTGTTGGAAGCAAAAACTGGTTGCACCAATAGGCCTCGATAGCATGCAGAATAGAGTTTATTAGGCGAACTCTTCCAGCAAAAGAGAGTAGCAGTGAAGTCCAATTATGAATTCTTGCACTGATTTTATCAATCAGGGGAATGCAGTCATTCAAGCATAACTGACCAAAAATTAAAGGCACCCCAAGAAACTTCACTGGTAGAGACCCTCTAAGAATAGTAAAAGCATAATCAAACCAATCAAGAAACTTGGGGGAAACATTGCAGAAAAAACTGTTGCTTTTGTGAATGCTTGGCTAAAGCCCACTAATAAAGGAAAAGATAGCAATATTATTCATGATATGCTTTACCGAATCAATATTTGCATGGGCAAAAAATAACACATCATCTGCAAAGAACAGGTGAGTAATATCCAATTGCTTGCATTTCCAATGATATTTGAAGGCAGAAGGCTTTGGCTTTAATAGACAAGAGAGAACATTCATGCATATAGTGAAGAGATAAGGTGACAAAGGATCACCTTGGCGAATTCCTTGTGCACCATCAAAATAACCGTGAACAATGCCATTAAGTTTGATAGAAAACTTTGTTGTGCAAATGCAAGCTTTAATCCAAGAGATAAAAGTTGATGAGAATCCCATTTTTTCCAAATTAGCCAAAACAAAAGGCCATTGCAATGAATCAAAAGCTTTATGTAAATCAACTTTTAGTGCACATCTAGGGGCTCCCGTTTCTCTATCATAACCTCGAAAGAGTTCATGTGCTAAGAGCACATTATCTGATATCGACCTCCCTGGGATGAAAGCACTCTGAGAAGAAACTATGAGAGAGGGAAGCACATTCTTGAGACGAGAAGCAATAATTTTGGAGATACACTTGTAAAACACCATACAAAGCGATATAGGACGAAAGTCAATTTGAGTAGGAGTCAGAGTCTTGGGTATCAAAGCAATGAGAGTTGAATTATGCACAGGGTGCATTGTACAAATTTTTCAAAGAAAGCATGCACAGCATCACAGAAACAAGGCCCGGTGATATGCCAAGTTTCCAAGAAGAATTCCACATTCAAACCATCCGGGCCCGGTGCCTTATTCTTCTTCATCTTCTTCAATGTGTTATAGATAATTGCAGACGTGACATGAGCCTCTAGAATAGCATATTGGTCTTGAGAGAGTGTGGGACACTGAAGGCTCGAGAGATTCACCTCAGTGCACGAAGAGGCCTTCCCTAAAAAATCACTGAAGTAAGATACCGCAACTCGAGCACAATTAGCTTGACCATGTACCAATCCCGTGTCCCCTTCAAGAGTCAAAACCTTACTTACATTCCAATTTTTCTTGCATTGATTAAAGAAGAAACTGTTGTTTCCATCACCTTTATCCATCCATTTGACTCTCAATTTTTGAAGTAAGAAATGTTCCTGTTGAAGAAGGCATTGTGTTAACTTGTATGAGAGAATTTTTTCCTGAGATAACAGGTCGAGATCCTTATTATGAACCAATTTCTCTGGAATGTCATTGAGGTTTGCTCTAGCAGAAGCTACATTGTCATTAAGATCACCATGAGATTTGTTTAGCTCTTTGAGAGCTTGCTTGACTAACTTGATCTTTCTAGCAAGCACCACCATTGGGTCACCAAAAAATTGCACCTGCCAAGCATGCTCAACAGTAGAAAAAAAATTGGAATTCCTAGCATGCAATTAAAGAATTGAAAAAGTTTACCAAATTTCTGAAGTTGCAAAAGTTCATGGAACAAAACTGGATTGTGGTCCATTATTCCTCTATGTTTGACAAAGGCATTCCCTTCTGTGAATTGACCAAACCACAGGCCATTGGCTAACATGCGATCTAAATGTTTATGAATGGGCTGCATCATGACTATCTCTAACTAGAGTGCATCACGTTCCCTTCAGGATGTATATTATCTCTAAACGTTTATGAGTAGGAAATGTGGATCTGAAGTTCCCATCAGGACGTATACTATCTCTAACTAGAGTGCATCATGTTCCCGACATGCGTAGAAATATAATAAGTGGAAGCTGTTTAGTTTCTAGTGGTTTGGAAATTTCTTTCAAGTGTAATAAAGTAGTTCTTATTCATACTGGTACATTTTTTGGCAAGGGTTACTTATCAAATAGTTTATTCGTTATTAATGTTAACCCGTTTTGGGGACATTGAATAATAATATTATTCCTTCTGTTAACTGTATTGAATCCTCGAATATATGGCATGCTAGACTAGGTCACTTAAACTTTGGTGCTCTTAAGAATATGATGAACTTAGAGTTGATTCCATAACATATCATAGAAAAGAATTCTAAATGTCAAGTATGTGTGTTTGCTAAAAGAATAAGAAAACCTTTTCACAATATTGTTAGGGATTCAGACTTATTAGATTTAGTACACACTGATATTTGTGAATTTAGCGGTGTGTTGACCAAGGACTAGTTTAAATACTTAATTACTTTTATAGATGATAGTAGTAGATATTGTTATGTTTATTTACTTAGACATAAGGATGAAACACTTAGTAAATTCATTATATATAAAACCGAAGTAGAAAAACAAACCAGCAAGGTACTTAAACGGTTGAGATATGACATAGGTGGTGAGTTTACGAGTAATGCTTTTAATATATTTTGTGCAAATAATGGTATAGTTCATGAAGTTACTCCACCATCCACACCTGAGTTTAATGGGGTTGCTGAGCGAAAGAACAGAACATTTAAAGATATGATTAATAATATGCTTATTAACTTTCGGTTGCCTAAATACACGTGGGGAGAGGCTCTAAATATGGCGTGCCATATTTTAAATAGAGTCCCTCTGAAATACATGGATAAGACACCCTTGGAGTTATGGAAAGGCAGGATGACTAGTCTTAAGTATCTTCGTGTGCGGGACTGCCTTGCTAAGGTGCTTGTTCAAGAACACAAGAGAAAGAAACTAGGTCCAAAAACTGTTAATTGTATCTTTCCGGGATATCTTGAAACAACTACAACTATGAGATTTTTAGTATTAAAATCTGACATAGATGGTATAGTGGCAAATACAATAGTTGAATTTCGAGATGCCCTATTTTTTGAGGATGTCTACCCTATGAAGACTGGAATACCCGAAAAGACTTATAAGGAAGATCCTACTCACACATCGAGTTCTATTCCTGATCATGTGGAAAAGATGATAAATGTGGGGGCGGGACCTAGTAGTAGCTCTATTTCTAAGGAAGTAGAGGAACTAAGGAGAAGTAAGCGTGCAAAGGTAGTTAAGGATTTCAGAAGTGATTTTATCACTTACAATGTCGAGGATGAACCTTTAACTTTCCGACAAGCTATGGATTTTTTGGAGTCTAGGCATTGGAAGGGCGCTGTGAAGATTGAAATTGACTCTGTTGTTTCTAATCGAACATGGGAGTTGGTTGATCTCCCTCCCTGGTGTTCTTCTATCGGGTGAAAATGGGTCTTTAAAAGGATGTTGAACCCTGACGACTCAATAGATAAGTTCACAGCTAGACTGGTAGCTAAGGGTTTAAGAAAACGGAAGGAATTTATTTTGGAGGAGGCATTGAAAGCATCCCAACCCAGGAGGTGGGGGCAATTTCCTGTTCAAGATCAGTCAGGGATTCGAGCAAGGCCTAGAGACTCAGCTGATTAATTTTCTTATTTCATTGTACCTGTTGGCTACCACTGCTTTTCTATATCTTTTCACTGTGTTAAAGCTATGGTTACTGATACGTATTCTATTTTTTCTTTATTCTTACAGTTACAGATACGCATGCTGTTTACCTACATGTTTTGTTTCGTTAATTGTTATCTTGGCTGGTTAAATATGTTATATAACTGCCTCTATGTTGCTGTAATAGTTAATATTTCCAACAAATATGCCTGTAAAAAGACATTGCATTTTTAATCTCCTTGCAACCCTAACAAGATACGAGCCAAATTAGCTAAATACCCTGAGCATGAAATAAAAAAATTGAAAGTAAACTCTCTTTATATTTATTGCGAACAAGCAACCTTCTTTCCGGGTCAAATGAGACTTATCTTCAAAATTATAGGCAAAGATCCACAAGATTGAACTTGCATTTGATACCATTGAATTGATATTGAAAATCAGAGTTGTAATGTTTATGGCTCGCGATGGAGTTATTACGGGGGCTATACAAATTTCTAACTGAAGAAATACTGTCTTTGTAACAGACATAGAAGATTGTCTGAGTTTGATAGATAATCTTAATTGATAGATTCTATAAATGGGAAAATAGGTGATTACTTGGGTTAGATTAATACAATTTGGTTATATACCAACTGGGTCGCTTATAAGTTTTAGATGGGTTCACATGCCATTTTTACCTTCCCATCCAATTTGTATCATAACAGTACATGATTTAGGTAAAAATGATTTCAATGAATAATTTTTTAAGATTGGATAATCCGACCCCTAATTTCAACACATCGAAGTAAATATTATCATAAACTTTAATTTCAAGAAAGTTGCGTTTTAGTGGTCATGTTGGTGTTTTGATTCTATGTACTTTAAAATTTTTAACAAAAGAATTATTTGCTAAATGCTGAATTAAAGCCAATACTTGTAGAATGAGTAAGAGATGTGGTTTGATAGAGAAAGTTACTGTAGTGATGATGAGTTTATAGAGATTAGAAATGCGTGTATAGAAGAAAAAATTAAAATGGATGAACATGCACTAGAAGAAAAATGGGTAAATACGACCGGTTAAAAATCAGTTATATTTAGTTAAATACGACCGAAAGCGGTCGAATTTAACTAAATATACCTGATTTTTAACCGGTCGTATTGTTAAGGCTATGGTTACTGTTATGCTTTCTGTTTTTTCTTTGTTCTTACAGTTACTGATATGCATACTGTTTATCTACATGTTTTGTTTCATTTATTATTATCTTGGCCTTGGCTTGTTAAATATGTTATATAACTGCCTCTATTTGCTGTAATAGTTAATATTTCCCACAATCTTGAAGAGATAATTAGTTATATATTATTTAGCATAATGGTTAGCAAAACTAAGGTTCGCGTAGGTGGTGGTAGGTCTGGTGCAACTGCTGGGGTCATTGATTGGACCACCTATAGTTTTCCACAAGCCGTTTAATTAACTGGTTTACCGGAGAAATTCAATAGCGGCATCAGCTTTTCTCGTTGGTAGAAAAGGTTGAAATTATGGTTGACTATAAAGGGTTTGTGGCCCCTTGTGGAGTATGAGAAACCGGTTGTGGATCTAGAAAAGGCTGACATGGTTAAAGCTTTTGCGAAGTGGGCTGAGAAGGATGGGGTTGCTAGGGCGGCCATTTTGGCTGCTCTAACAAACACCTTGTTTGATGTTTATTCTTCTGATGCTTACTTCGCAAAACTCTTATGGGAGAAGCCGGACCAGACACATAATCACTACAAGAAAAATATCCATAGACATCAGTTTTTGGCCGATGTCTATGCTGATTGGCAACCGATGTTGATATCGGTGATGTCTATTCTAGACATCGGCCATAACCCGATGTCTTTACTTGCTTAGACATCATTTCTGGCAAAGAAACTGATGTCCATGCATTGTTTTTTTACAAAAAAATGTTAGAAATAAATAATTTAATAAATAAATTACACCTATTAAAAGAGATTAAACATATAATGAGTTATGTTTTTTTCTACATAGACATCGAATATTTTCATTTAGGTGATGTAAAATCAGATATTAAACATCGATTTCTTTAGTGAAAGGTGATGTCTATATTGGCACATAGATATCAGTTTTATCCCAAACAAAGTGATGTCTATGTTCAATTTAGACTTGAATATGTCAGTCTTTGACATCAGTTGTTTACCTAAAAGCGATGTAAATTAACTTTTTTGACATCCGTTTTTCTTCTTTAAAAGTGATGTCAATATTGGAACATAGACATCAGTTTTATCCCAAACAAAGTGATGTCTATGTTCAATGAACATGTCAGTCTTTGACATCAGTTTTTTTATCTAAAAGCGATATACATTAACTTTTTGACATCAATTTTTCTTCATTAAAAGTGATGTACAATTTCTTTTATAACTAACATATATCAAATATACTGAACTTGCACTCAGGTAAACTAAAGAAATAATAGAATTTGAATACATGCTTAAATACATAGTCTTGTCCTTTATCATCATCAAAATAAACTGCATCTTACATAGAAAATTTTATTACTCAAATGAATACCCCAAAAAATCAGCTTTCACAATAAAAGAAATAAATAAGTAAAAAAACGCCATAACAACTTAGCTCCAAAATGAAGTGAAGAAAAATGAGTTTTGTGTTTTGACTTAGAACACCCTGCGTTCTTCTTTGAAAGATTAATAGCTTGTACACGTATACTCATATTAGCTCTTTGACATCATGACTCTGGCGTTGTATACATGTGGATCAGACGATATCTGCACTTTCATCTGTGTTGGCCTCTTTGAGATCCGATTGAAAGAAAATCTGGTGTTTGGAGGAGGTGGACGACTTTCGCTAGAGCTTTTAATCATCCCCTTCTGCAATTTCAAAATGGTTCAAGATCTCCATAAGTTTTATTTGACAAAAAAAGTGAATAACAATAATAATTTAACAAACATCATACTGTTACTAGGTCCTCTTAACAATCATGGACTATGAAAACGAACCAAGAACTTAAGTTGATGGGTAAAATTTCTCATCTTAGCTTTTTGTGGTAAAATTTTTGTGTAATAAAACATAAGTATCAATCCTAATTTATATGTATTTAAAGAGTGTAGCGAGCTTTGATTTTTAGACACATCATATATAAAGGAGGGACCTCTAACACTAGGCATAGGACAGAAAGCAGTCTTTGATTATTGTTCTTCACAAAATCACATCATTATTAAAGGTAAATGCATATATCTTTGCACACCCTGCCCCAACGTTCCACGTGTAAATAAATGTCTAGATAAAATGGAAGATACTGGCCTCCTTTGCTACACTGCAGTCAATATAAGTACTCAAAAAAATGTAATCACAGCCAAGGGGTCATTGTGAAAAGTTCAACAGAAGAAGGCTTGTCGAATACATGTTTTGACTTTATGATGCTTATAAATCTATATATGCCATGAAACTTTAGGTATTGTAGCCTCCAACAGCACTACTCCTAGGGCGATTTATTTTGTGAAAAAATGTTAATTTTCCTGAATTCATAATCTAAAAAAGAATATGCTTAAACGAATGAACCATTAGACTTCATTTAAGCTCTTGGCAATAGACATCTAAATACAACTGGAATCAATTTCAAGAGAACTTACCAATTGACATTTCCCCGGAGTGTGTTGATTTCTTCATTATGCCCTACAAACACGCATAGGCTAAGCACGGTCCCAGCTTGGAAATGTATTTGTTGAAAACCGTGAATGAACCTGAAGTAATTGTAGAAAATAGGCAGTTTTAGACGATATTGATAACAAACAAAATAGATGCGTTTCCCAATATATTGTGTTTGGCATAGGACATTTAAAATATCCTTCTCGTCAATAAAAATACTGTGAACAATACTCTAAATAACTCAGGACTATTATTTTCCAGCAATCAGAATTGAACTTGCTTCTTCGAGAACTGACCATATACAACACTGCAGCAAGATTTTGGAAACATGATTTACTTTAATGGAGGTACCTTACCAACTCACCCAAAAGAACAAATCTGGCATCCAAATTCATATTTCAAGGGGTGGAAGAACTTAAGAGATTATTCATACGTCAAGAATGCCTCGGAAGTCATTCCTCAACCTTGCATTTCTTCAGTTCCAGGTTGGTCATATACTGTTTGTTGGCGAAGTATGCAGTCAGTGGCTAAAAGAGAAAGTGAATGGAGAAAATATTTACCATGGCCAGGTAGCTCGTAAACCTTTGATTTCCCAGATCTGCATAGTTGTAATCTTCCAACTGATCAGGCTTCAATTAACCTTTGTAGACAATCGTTCTGTAAAAAAAGACAGAACAATTAGTCAAAACTCCAACCATTTAAAAGCAGCAATACCAAATTTGATTGCACAGTCAAATAGGTATTGTGAAAGCATACCTCGAGGATAGAGAACATATATAGAAATCCTTCATGCTGCCATGTTGGAGATTTAAGGCTGCTCGTATTGCTACCATTGAAACTCTCCTTAATTTGTACAACTGCGTGGGTAAAATAAGCATAGAATATCATACATTATCATCTAGTAATTAGAAATTTGTATCAAAAACTTAAGTAAAACAATGTAAAGAAATACTTGTTGCTCAAAATCAGTCTTAGACTTGGGTGTAGGAGTAAGAAACACTTGTTCAATGACAGGCTCGGTTTGTATAGCAGACTGGCCCAATTTAAAGTTATCTGTTGGGAGATTGAGAGAAATTTATAGGAAACAATGTAACCATAAACCTATTATGAAGAAAAAAAAGAGAAACAAAGAGCTCTATGTTTCTCGTAAGAACGTAAGAAGGTGACTTCTTCATCAGCTAACCTGACTTATTAAAAGTTTCTACTCCTAACAAACTATTTGAAATAACCAGTCTACATGTAGGTTACAGGTGACATTTATGCTATCATATTCAATGTTCTCCAGTTAAGGATTCAATATCAACATGGAAAAAAAAGAAACAGTATATATACCTTGAACTCCAACAATGTCTTAACGTGCAATCTTATCAGAACAGCTAACTGAGATTTCCTTCTGTTTCCCTTGGTCCGTCCTTGAGACCAAGGGAAACATAGTAATGTCAAACATAGACTTAAACAAGTAAAGATGTACACAGTTTGAAAATGTGAAACATAGACTTAGATAAGTAAAGATGTACCTCAATGTCAAACTTAAGGTTCATTTTTAAATTTGGCATTGTATAAATCTCAGTTAGTAATGCAAGGATACCCATAGTCCAAGGATTGGGTGGTTGATATGCTAGATTATTATGACAAGGTTCCAATATCTGCACACATAAATTTGGTATGACTGCTACGAGCCACATCAAACAGTATGCACAAAATCAACCAGAAACATACCTTTGAAGTAAATGGAATCAATGCAATCATCAAACCCTTCTCATAAGCCTGCAAAAATCACAAAGAAGATCAATCTGCGTTTAAGTTCGTAATTTTCTTTTTTTTTTGTCAAGTTAAAAAAGACATTAAGTTCATTTTCTTAAGTAAACCTATTAAGACATGAGGAAAACCAAAGAAAATCATTCAGACAATAAACCAAACCTCAATAATTAAAGACTTGGGATCAATCTCTCGAGCTCGAAACACTTGATTCCTGCCTATCGTTATCATCCCAAGCCAAAGGCCTTTTGTACATGGTCGATGAGTTGCCGCCACCTGAAATCCACTGCTCTGTCCAAGAAGCTACAACAAGCATATTGCAGCAGCACGGCCAAGTAAAAGATTTCAGAATACTCTAAGATATTCCATGTCTCAAAATAATAAACAAATAATTTTTTTTTTAATTTTTTATGAGTTCTAGTGAAACAAGATACGCTGATAGAGGAGTTATATCTGTAACCAAGTAACTTGTAATAGCTAGAGTTGTCCATACAAATTTAAACTACTACTAAACACTGAACTGGGCCTAAGACCAATAAACAGCAACAAAAAATAATGCAGATGTAATCCTACCTGTGAGACACATTTCTTCTCGGCATTCTATAAGTCTGCAGATTTCTATTATCTCTCTAAACCTAAAATTCAAACAATGCTATCACAAAACATATGAAATCTCCACAAAAAATAGAATCTCCTGTTAAATAATCAAATGTTCTAAGTTGCAACAATTGACTTTTCAAATCAAGTTCAAATAGTATTAGAAATTACCTTTTCGATCTCATGTATTTTAAGCTTTATCGCCATCATCTCTATTATCTTAATTCACTGCATCTCTCATTATGGTTCCAATGGTTCCGGCCGCGCCACACAAATATACTCTTTCTCATATTGAAAACACGTCTCCATTTTTTTTCAGAAACCAAAGAGAAACATTGGTCAACACAAGACAACTGCAAAAAAATACAAGACAACTGCAAAAAATTACAAACAATCAAAATAGCTTAAATATAAACCAAAGATTACCTCAAATAATAGTTATATCATGTATAAAAACAAAATTAAAAAAATTAGTAAATGAAAGATAAATCCAGGTAAACGAAAACAACATACTAATTCTTACCCAAAATATACTCCTTATAACAAACAAATTGTATTAAAATTAAAAACCCTAATTTAAAAAATTAGGGTTTCGATTTTAAAAATCCCCAATTTAAGAAATTAGGGTTTTGATTTTAAAAAAACTTAACTATTAAAGCAGAGGAGACACCAAGATATTGTTAGCAGACCGGTGAAGGTGATTGTGATGGTGAACCCATCGGAGCTGGTGTAGGTGGTGGTTACTAAAGCAGCGGAGGTGGTAGTGGTCATCAGAGTAGCGAAGGTTGTAGTGGCGAGAGACGCGAGAGAAAGAGAGAGATTCAGTGGGGTGGGTTGAGAGACGAGAGAGAGATTTGTAGAGATTTACTTCTTTTTGTTTTTTAGTTTCTCTGAACACGGGGGAAATAATTGGCAATCAGACGAGGGAAATTTTGTAAAATTTCATTAAGGGGGGAAACAAATTAAAGTGGCCCGCGCTGATTTATTTTAGGGAACTTTAGACATCGGTTGTTAAATAATCGATGTCTTCAAATAACAAAGACATTAGAAAAACACGGGGTGATGTTATTACCTCTTTTAACATCAGTGGCATCAGCAACCGATGTCTAATGTGTGATGTCTATTCAACTTTTTCTTGTAGCGAATACTGACTCACAAGATCTGGAAAAGTATTTTGTGGCTAGATTTCTTGAATTCAAGGTGGTGGACAAGACCTCCCTGAGAAGTTCAAGGTTATGAGCGTGATTGAAAAGCTCCCTAAGTCTTGGGAAGAGTTCTCTATCTCCCTGAAATGATAGAAAGGAGAGATCACCTGGACCAACCTTATGCTGGACATCTTGGTCCAAGAACAACACAAGTCCAAACAGGGACATATGATGCCAACTGAGCACGGTACCTCAAAGGTAAACATAACAACTGTAGGACAGAAAAGGAAGGCTGTTGCTAAGAAAGTTAATAGTAATAAACCTAAGAGTGACAACGACAAGGCCAAGAAACCAAAGGCAAACAAACCGTTTTGGTCTTGTGGGCAGGTTGGGCACTGGAGTAAGGACTTCCCTACAAAGAAAGTGAAGAAAACGGAGGTGGTAACGCAAGCGAGTGTTGTGCTTGGAACCGCAAGTGGGCCCGTAGTGAACATGATTGTTGGTGAGGCTACGACTTTTAAACCGACGTTGACCGGTATGTATCCTACAACCCTGTAATATTTTCTACCTATCTGTCAAATTAATGGTTGATAGATACTGGAGCTAATGTGCATATTAGTTTATTTATAGCTTACCAACAGAGTCATAGCTTGACTGTGAAGATGGGGAATGCTAGTGCTGCTCAAGTACTTGGAATATGAAATATGGATCTAAAATTCCCTTCAGAACGTATACTATCTCTGACTAGAGTGCATCATGTTCCCGGCATGCGTAGAAATATAATAAGTGGAAGCTGTTTAGTTTCTAGTGGTTTTGAAATTTCTTTCAAGTGTAATAAAGTAGTTCTTATTCATATTGGTACACTTTTTTGGAAAGGGTTACTTGTCAAATGGTTTATTTGTTATTAATGCTGAACCCGTTTTGGGGACATTGAATAATAATATTATTCCTTCTGTTTACTGTATTGAATCCTCGAATATATGGCATGCTAGACTAGGTCAGTTAAACTTTGGTGCTCTTAAGAATATGATGAACTTAGAGTAGATTCCAAAACATACCATAGAAAAGAATTCTAAATGTCAAGTATGTGTGTCTGCTAAACAAATATGGAAACCTTTTCACAATATTGTTAGAGATTCAGACTTATTAGATTTAGTATACACTGATATTTGTGAAATTGGCGGTGTGTTGACCAAGGACTAGTTTAGATACTTAATTACTTTTATAGATGATAGTAGTAGATATTGTTATGTTTATTTACTTAGACATAAGGATGAAACACTTAGTAAATTCATTATATATAAAACTGAAGTAGAAAAACAAACCAGCAAGGTACTTAAACGGTTGAGATCTGACATAGGTGGTGAGTTTACGAGTAATGCTTTTAATATATTTTGTGCAAATAATGGTATAGTTCATGAAGTTACTCCACCATACATGTCTGAGGTTAATAGGGTTGCTGAGCGAAAGAACAGAACATTTAGAGATATGATTAATAGTATGCTTATTAACTCTCGGTTGCCTAAATACACGTGGGGAGTGGCTCTAAATATGGCATGCCATATTTTAAATAGAGTCCCTCTAAAACACATGGATAAGAAACCCTTGGAGTTATGGAAAGGCATGATGACTAGTCTTAAGTATCTTCGTCTGTGGGGCTGCCTTGCTAAGGTGCTTGATCATGAACACAAGAGAAAGAAACTAGGTCCGAAAACTGTTGATTGTATCTTTCTGGGATATCTTGAAACAATTACAGCTATGAGATTTTTAGTATTAAAATCTGACATAGATGGTATAGTGGCAAATACGATAGTTGAATTTCCAGATGCCATATTTTTTGAGGATGTCTACCCTATGAAGACTGGAATACCCGAAAGGACTTCTGAGGAAGATCCTACTCACACATCGAGTTCTATTCCTGATCATATGGAAAAGATGACAAATATGGGGGCAGAACCTAGTAGTAGCTCTATTTCTGAGGAAGTAGAGGAACCAAGGAGAAGTAAGCGTGCAAAGTTAGATAAGGATTTCAGAAGTGATTTTATCACTTACAATGTCGAGGACGAACCTTTAACTTTCCGAAAAGCTATGGATTGTTTGGAGTCTAGGCATTGGAAGGGCGCTGTGAAGATTGACATTGACTCTGTTGTTTCTAATCGAACATGGGAGTTGGTTGATCTTCCTCCTGGGTGTTCTACTATCGAGTGGAAATGGGTCTTAAAAAGGAAGTTGAACCCTGACGACTCAATAGATAAGTACAAAGCTAGACTCTATCTTATTATATAGAGAAATCTATACTTGAGAAATATGGTTATTCACAGTGTAGAATCGCTAGTACACCCTATGATCCTAAAGTTGCCCTTGTCAAGAATACTTCAGGAGTGCCTGTGTTTCAGTTAAGGTATTCTCAGATTATTGGGAGATTGCAATATCTTTCTAACTGTACTAGACTAGATATTTCATATTCTGTGTCTAAGTTGGGTAGATATACATGCTGTCCAAACAGAACTTATTGGGATGCTCTTGATAGAGTACTTAGATATTTAAAACGCATAATGTACCTTAGTTTACACTATAGGAGATTTTTTGGTGTGCTTGAAGGGTACATTGGTACAAGTTGGATAGCTAAGAAGTCTGGTTCTAATGGAGTGACTGGATATGTGTCACCTTGGCTGGTGGAGCAATATCCTGGAAGTCAAGCAAACAGACTATAGTGACTCAGTCTACATTTGAGGCTGAGTTTTGTGCACTTGATACCACAGGGACGGAGGTTGAATGGTTACATGGACTTATGTCTACGATACCTATAGTAGGCAGACCGCTTCCCGCTATTGCTATTCATTGTGATAGTCGAACAACTACGAAAAGACTAGAAGTAAAAAGTATAATGCTAAAACAAAGAGACACATCCAAGTTAGACTCAAGTCTATAAGGGGTTTTGTGTCTGATAGGATTATAGCTATAGAGTTCATAGGAACTCAGAATAATATAACTGATCCTTTAACTAAAGGACTGGAACCTGCAGTGATACTCAAGTCAAGGTTGGGGATGGGACTGTCAACCCATCACAATTCATCAATAGTGGGAACCCAATACATATGAGAGGAGATCCCTCGAAGTGTATTTAATGTGGTAATAACAAGCTGTAAGGATAAATTGGTAGTACCTTTACTATATAGATGATACTATTGAATCTGATTCTATCCCCTGTAAACTTAGAAGGTACTAACACTGCTAGAAAAGCAAGAGTGTTAAAACTATGAATGTGATCAAGTCATTTGATGACATAGAAGCACTATATCTATGGAGATGCCCAGCTAAGCGAATGTAATTTTGTGGTCATAATTAGAGGAAAGGGTTATTCCTTGAAGCATTCGACGAACAGGATCGAGACAAGACCATTAATCTCTCAAAACTGTAGGTTCGCGCCATATCCTATGACTTGTCGTCGTCTATGGAACATGGTTATACTAAACGGATTAAGATTCAAGGTGAAACATTCCATCTGAATCTGGTAGCCATTGAAGTGGAGGTCTTAGGAGGGTTCAAACCCAGAAGGGTACCGACTCTGAAAAACAAGTCATGATGAAAAACCTGATCGCATTTCTGTATGGATTTATGGGGGATTGTTAGAAAAATGGATTTTAGATCATAAGTTTTATTATATTCTTGATGATAATTCCAAAATCTTATGATTGGAAGTTGTTCCTTGATTTGTGAACTTACACTTTCATGTATGGTTTTATGATTTTTTCTTAATGAAATTCATAGAGAATTAGAGTTGAACTTAGTGGCTCGAAAGAGCTTGAACTTAGTGTTCGATTTATATAGTATCACACACAAGGGTAGTGTACAACTACTAAGGTGTGTGATGGTGTATTATGTTCTTGTGTGCTTCACATGCGCGCGCGCACACACACACACGCGCCGCCGTGCCGCCCCACGATGAACCACACCGGACCAGGTCGGGTCTGGTCGAAGGGCGATTTGGGAAAATTTCTCGGCGTCTCGCGTACGCGAGGCGACCTGGGCAAGGATTTTATTTATTTGTGATTTAATTTTTTAATTAGAATTTTTTTAACAGTTTGGACTGGGTTATTACTGTTGGGCTGAGTTTGGTTTCTGAATTGGGCTGAGTCACTTTGCAAATGGAATGAATCAGATTCAATGAACCTGATCATTAGATAAGTAACTTGTAACTGATAATATATTCAAATTAAAACATTTAAGCTGATATAATGCAAGAGATAAATATATAAGCTGTTATAATTTTATTTAAATTCAAAATCATCAGTTTTGATTTATTTAATAAATGTGCAGTTTAATTCTGAAATTAATTCAGGGTGGCCAGTTACACTTAGCCTCTAGTATAAATAGAGGACTAAGTTGCTGAGTTTGATACACCACACCTACATTCTCTTCTACCCTATGCTTTCTCTTCTCTCCCAAACACCATTCTGAGCTACTGATTTTTCCGGTGACTGAGGTGCTAGTCGAAGTGGAGTTTGTTGTTGCTGTGAACACCAAACTCGGAGCTATTTTATCCTGGAGGAGGCATTTCAAGCATCCCAACACAGGATGTGGGGGTAATTATCTGTTCAAGATCAATCAGAGATTCAAGCAAGGCCGAGAGACTCAGCAGATTAATTTTCTTGTTTCATTGTACCTGTTGGCTACCACTGCTTTTCTAATTCTTTTCACTGTGTTAAAGCTATGGTTACTGATATGCATTCTATTTTTTCTTTATTCTTACAGTTACAAATATGCATGCTGTTTACCTACAGGTTTTGTTTCGTTAATTATTATCTTGGCTGGTTAAATATGTTATATAACTGCCTCTATGTTGTTGTAATAGTTAATATTTCCAAAAAATATGCCTACAAAAAGACATTGCATTTTTAATCTCCTTGCAACCCTAACCAAGATATGAGCCAAGTTAGCTAAATACCCTGAGCATAAAATAAAAAATTGAAAGTAAACTTGCTTTATATTGATTGCGAACAAGAAACCTTCTTTCCGGGTCAAATGAGACTTATCTTAAAAATTATCGACAAAGATCCACAAGATTGAACTTGCATTTGATACCATTGAATTGATATTGAAAATCAGAGTTGTAATGTTTATGGCTCGCGATGGAGTTATTACTTGGGCTATACAAATTTCTAACTGGAGAAATACTGTCTTTGTAACAGACATAGATGATTGTCTAAGTTTGCTAGATAATCTTGATTGATAGATTCTATAAATGGGAAAATGGGTGATTACTTGAGTTAGAGTAATACAATTTGGTTATATACCAACTGGGTCGCTTATAAGTTTTAGATGGTTTCACATGCCATTTTTTATCTTCCCATCCAATTTGTATCATAAAAGTAAATGATTTAGGTAAAAATGATTTCAATGAATAATTTTTTAAGATTGGATAATCCGACCCCTAATTTCAACACATCGAAATAAATACTATAATAAACTTTAATTTCGAGAAAGTTGCGTTTTAGTGGTCATGTTGGTGGTTTGATTCTCTGTACTTCAAAACTTTTTAACAAAATAATTATTTGCTAAATGCTGAATTAAAGCCAATACTTGTAGAATGAGTAAAATATGTGGTTTGATAGAGAAAGTTACTGTAGTGATGATGAGTTTATAGAGATTAGAAATGCGTGTATAGAAGAAAAAAAATAAAATGGATGAACATGCACTACAAGAAAAACGGGTAAATACGACCGGTTCAAAATCGGTTGTATTTAGTTAAATTCGACCGCTTTCGGTCGTATTTAACTAAATATGACCGGTTTTTGGACCGGTCGCATTCGCTCGAGTCATATTTAGTAAATCGGTCATATTTAGTATACGCGCGGCTAAATTCGACAGCTTAAATTCGACCGAAAGCGGTCCAATTTGTTTTTCACCTAAAATTTGAAAATCCCACCCAAAAACTTGAATTTTTAAAAAAATTTAAAAGTCCACCTAAACTATAAATTTGACTGTATATGGTTAAAAATATTGTTCTAAATTCGACCGAATGCGGCCGAATTAACGAGCATCAGATTTTAAAAAAAAATCTCGCCAGAAAATTTTCAGATTCCGGTGAGTTTCAAAAAATCCGGCAACCATTCCGATAACTCCGATATTGCCAAAAATGAGATTTTTTCGGTTCAATTTCACACAATAAATCATTTCCAAAATCTAAAACTAACATCACCAACAATACAATCCATTTTTCGATCAAAACGACAACTTTTCCGGCCAAACTCGAAATAATGTAAAACTAGACCAAATTCAACACTCAATATCACAAAACAAAGTCAATAACCTATACAATCAATTATCAATAATTATATTAACATATAACCCTATCAAGAACACAACAAATTATTCAAAAATAATACCAAATCACAAATATCAAGTTTTCAATTCGAAATTTTTACATATATACTCCTACAATTTTCCTAAATACAAACCCACAATAAAAAATGATATAAAACACAAAATTTTGAAGACCCATTTAATATTTTATTCAAGAAAATAAAGATAAAAGATGGGTGTTGGGGGCGGATGTTTGTACGAATAGAAAATAAAAAGAGGTGGTCGGAAAAAAAAGGGGATTGGCCGGAAAAAAAAGAAAGAAAAAGGGGGAGGGAGGGGGTTGAGTGGTGACAGTAAGAGAATAGGGGTGGGGGAGGGGGAGGGGAAGCGGATATGGGGTGGGGGGTGGGGGTTGGTTTAACTTAAAAAGAGATATTAAATTTCAGTTTTTATTTGAAAAGTAAAATCAGTTGTTGGATTATAGTTTAGTGATTGAATTTGGCACGTTGGATCTAAATCACGCGGATCGCTGACATGGACATGCTAAATACAACCGCAATCAGTTGAATTTAGGAGTGTCAATTTATAAATTCATATATTACGTATTTTCTGTTATAAAATTAAAATCCGAATAATTTCTCTAAAATTATATTGTAATTTGTTAATCTTTTTCTTAAACTATTATAATTTTATAATTTATTTTAACAACTCATTATTTTATTAAAAAATTAAAATTATAATTTTGATCAATTTTATGATAAATTCCATTAACAAGAGTGTGCGGTGAAATTTGGAATAATGTTTATTTATACTTTATTTGTAAAAATAATCGAGATCTAATGATTAAAATACATTTATTTTTTTTTAATTTTTTTTATCATAGAACTAAAATATATAGATCTTAATATCTATAATATTGGATCATTCATAAACATATTAAAAAAAACAAAACATCATTATGGGACTAAACACTAGTAAGAAGTACGGGTCAAACTACTAGTTGGCTGTTAAAATAGCAAACCAAATACATTTATTTTTTTTAAATTTTTTATCTTATCACTAAAATATATAAATATTGACATATGTAAGGTTAGATCATTCATAAACATTTTTTAAAAAATCAAAACATCGGTATGGGACTATCACTAGTAAAAAGTACTGGTCAAACTCCTAGTTGACTGTTAAAATATCAAACCAAATGCATTTCTTTTTCCTATTTTTTTATCGTATCACTAAAATATTTAAATATTGATATTTTTAAGGTTGGATCATTCATAAACACTTTTTTAAAAAATCGAAACATCGATATTGGACTAAAACTAGTAAAAAGTACTGGTCAAACTACTAGTTGACTGTTAAATATCAAATCAAATGCATTTATTTTTTTCTAAATTTTTTATTATTTGACTAAAATATATATATCTTTACATCCTTATGGTTGGATTATTCATAAACATTTTTTAAAAAATTGAACATTAGTATGAAACTAAACACTACTAAGAAGTACTGGTCAAACTACTTGTTGACTGTTAAAATAACAAACCAAATACATTTATTTTTTTTAAAATTTTTTATCATATCACTAAATTATATAGATCCTGACATCCTTACGGTTGGATCATTTATAAATATTTTTTAAAAACTCGAAACATCGGTACGGGACTAAACACCAGTAACAATAACTGGTCAAACTACCAGTTGATTGTTAAAATAGTAAACCAAATACATTTATTTTTTTCTAATTTTTTTAACATATCATTAAAATATATATATCTTGACATACTTACGGGTGGATCATTCATAAACATTTTTTAAAAAATCGAAACATCGATACGAGACTAAACACTGGTAAGAATAACTGGTCAAACTACCAGTTGACTGTTAAAATAGCAAACCAAATATTTTTTTTCTAAATTTTTTATCATATCATTAAAACATATAGATCTTGACATTCTTAGGGTCATTCATAAACATTTTTTAAAAAATCGAAATATCGGTACGGGACTAAACACTAATAAGAATATATAAGTGGTCGAACTACTAGTTGACTGTTAAAATAGCAAACCGAATACATTTATTTTTTTCTAAATTTTTTATCATATCAGTAAAATATATATATATTGACATCCTTACGGTTGGATCATTCATAAACATTTTTTAAAAAATTGAACATCAATATGTGACTAAATACTAGTAAGAAGTACGGGTCAAACTACTAGTTGACTATTAAAATATTAAACCAAATATATTATTTTTTTCTAAAAATTTATCAGATCACTAAAATATATAGATTTTTTAAAAAAAATCAAAAAATTAGTTTGGGACTAAACACTAGCAAGAAGAATTGGTCAAACTACTGATTGATTGTTGAAATAGCAAACCAAATACGTTAATTTTTTCTAAAATTTATATCATATCACTAAAATATATATAAATCTTAATATTTGGTTCGTGAACAGCTCGGTTCGCATTTAACTTCTACAAAATTAATAAGTTACTTAAATAATTTATTTTAAAAAAATTTAATTGTGAAAATAATTAATATTACCCAATGCATTCATAATAGATAAATACAATTGATTTCTACTAAAATTACAATTTTTAAAAAAGCAAAAATTTCCCCCACTTTTGCAACCAACGTTTTAAAAGTGCCGGAAATTTCCCGTCATTTCAAAATATCAAATTCGACCAAAAATGGTTGAATTTAGGAGTGTCGAAAAATTGGCTGGCGGGAAAATTTCCCTCATTTTTTTGGAAAGGCTAAACTATATGCGGTTGAATTTAGAAGTACCTCTAAATTCAACCGTACACCCATTTTTTTGGTAAGGCTAAATTCGACCGAATGTGGTCGAATTTAGGAGTATTGCTAAATTCAACTGCATACGGTTGCATTTTTTGCTAAATTCGACCGCGTAAATACGACTGTAAATAAATATGACCGCATGCGGTTGAATTTAGCCGCACGCCTTAAATTCAACCGAAAGGGGTTGTATTTGACCCCGGTTGTATTTAAGCGATTGTATTGAGCCTTATTTTCTTGTAGTGATGATAGGGAAGTAAACTTAAATGAAACGTATGAAAGTGATAAAAATACTAGTGATAGTGACATGGGATTTTATGTTAGTAGTAAGGAGAGTGATCAAGAATTTTATTATGCAAACCCCTGGAAATGGGATAATGAAATATATAAACGCGACTCTATAAGTTGGTCATATATTTGTTACTAAAACAATTTTTAGGTAAAGTGCTATAAAGAGAATTTCACCAAACCAATATTCCTGTAAAAAGAAGTTGCATCCAAATTTAAAATCGAAGAACTACCGTCTTTCCTTCTTTATATCAGACATAAAAGATGGGAAGAGCTCTTTATAAACCTTAATTGATAGATTGTATAAATGGGAAAATGGGTGATTACGTGGGTTTGAGTAATATAATTTGGTCACATACAAGCTTTTAGCTGAGGTGCACATGCCACTTTTTCATCTTTCCATCCAATTTTTAAGGCAATAACAAGAGACCTGGAGAAAATAATTTGAATTAAAGTTTTTGATTTTGTATGATCCAATTAAAAGTTAGTAGTAAGTTCAATGACTTAAATTCCATTTAACCCTTATTATTATATGAGGCCTTAACTTTTGCCCTTATGTGCTTTAATGCTGGAGTAAGAATTATAATATTTAATTTCTATTTTTAGTTTCTATTTCATTGGAAAAATTTTTTAGATACCATATCAAATTATGTTAAAATATGTACACAAGTAAACCATCATATATGACAAAGCCACACACAAGATATATTTTGTAACAAAGACCTTCCCGATAAGGCAATAACAATTTAAAGTGTTAATTGGCTTATAAAAATTGGTTTTTGGGGGGCTAGCAGAAAGCCCGTATAAAAAGGTAATAATGTAAATAACTAAAGTTTGGAGTTACGATGATTACTTAAATTTTATTTGTATTGTATATTATTTGTATTTTTTAAATTATATACATATTTATTACGAACGGTGTCACCATAAAAAATCTTGACACAAAATCAGTATAAATCAGTATATATAGCACTTCTCTTAAAAAATATTTATTTATTATTTGAAAATAAATATTTTACAAAACCTCATATGAAATTTTACTTTCTCGGAATTCACTTCTAATTGGAAAATAAATATTAAAATTCAGATTTCCTACTTTAGGTCTTATATATAAGGTAAGGAGAGACCTATATTAATTAAAACTATATTAACTTATTCAAATTAGAAAAGAAAAAATAAATTCCTTTTATAATAATTAAAACTTATTTTAACTTATTCGAATTAGAAAAGAAAAATGAGTTCCTTTTACATATTCGGAATACAAAAATAAATAAATTACAATAACTATATATAAAAATGAAGATTATTTGATATGCAAACAATGAGCAATGATCCAAGGCCATCGAAGGTAAGAGGGATCGATAAGCCATCCATTTAGAAATCTTTAATATTGTTTACGGTAACACTCGTTTTGTTTTTTGTTTTAATTTTGCAGGTCGTCGGCTCTCGGGTGTATATAAAGATATTCAATATAATATTATTTATTTGTATGGGTTCGCATAAGTTTATTGTTTGAATATTAAAATATATTCTAACTAGATTATAATTTTTTTATATTAATAATGTATTTGACGAGATAACGGCTCAAACTAAATTTTTATCCAAATAGGCTCAAATTAATTTTTATCTAAATTATAATAATTTTTATTATTAATGCTGGTGTTTGACGGGAGGGGATGAAACTAATTTTTATCTAAATTATAATAATTTTTTATTAGTATTGTGTGTGACGGGAGAGCGACTCAAACTAATTTTATCTAAATTATACTAAATTTTTTATTAGAATTGTATTTGACGAGAAAGCCGCTCAAACTAATTTTATGTAATTATAATATTAGTTCATACTAGAATTTATCTAATTTGTTTTTTATTTCATCACGCGTTATCCTAACAAAACTTCACAGTTAGTACGATTATTATCTGCTATAGATTACGTGATATAAATTGATATCATTAAAAAAATGTACAAAATTTTGTTTTATTATGTATATTATAATGGGTGTCAGCCTAACAAAGCATGATACAAAATGAGAAATAATTATGAATAATTAATTTTTTTTGTTATAGTTCATTTTTTTTGTAAATAATTTTCATATGATATTTTTCAAAAATATTTGTTTAGGACCACTGCGCAGCGCGACTTTGTTGACTAGTCTTTATATATATATAAAGGAAAATCCCACCGAAGTTTCAAATCGTCTGAAAATTATTTATCTATTTTTCTAGAGCTCCTCTATTTTTATTCAATAAAAATTAATTTTTTTATATGCATTCAAATTAATAGGGAAGATAATAAATATTTAGAAGTCAATCCTATTTAGAATTTGTGTAATCGAATTAATAAGAAAAATAAAAGTGTTTAAAAGTCAATCATATTTAGAATATATTTAACCAATTTTATCTTTTTCTCAATTAATCTAATCATAATTTCATATTTAAATCAGAAGCCTATTATATAAAGGAGTATATACATTCGAATTAATAAGGAAGATAGTAAATATTTAGAAGTCAATATTATTTAGAATTTGTTGATATCTTTTTTACATTTTCTCAAGTAACTTAAATCATAAATTACTATTTAAATTGAAGTTCAAGCCTATTATATAAAAGAGTATTCTTGATATATAAAAGATAAAACTTCGAGACCTCTAATAAGAATCATATTTATCTATTTTTCTTGAACTTCTTTGTTTTAAATTTTAGGAGTGATATTATTGGTCTCTTGTGTGAGCTAGACTATGAAATGCGTGGGCACACTCAAATATTGATTTGATATGATAGTCTATTCATTCATCAAGGAAACTTGGATTAAACTATGACGCAGATGACACATTACATGCCTCTAGTTTAATCTATAATATTTGGTCAAAGAGATTATATTATATTGTACATTATTCATGAAAGATTTAATCGATCATCGATTCAATTATTATTACTTGGGTAGCAATGATGTATTACTAGATGCCGCTCATTGTTTATGATTTTATATTAGATTTAAAATTCGTTGTCAACATAATAATAACCTATAGGGTCACACACAAAGAATGCTTGAATGATTATTTAATTTAAATTGGATTTAAAATAAATTAAAATTCTTCGAATTAATTATAATATTAATTAAGTATGAGTTAATTAATTAGATAAATAATGATATTCGAATTTACTAATATCAATTATAAAATTCAGTTGTTAAATAATTAAGTGTGACTTAATTATTATACAAATAGGAATTTGAATTAATAATAACTCCTAATTAGTTAAGTGTTATAATTCTTTTTCTACTCTCTATATAATATTTCTTGTGTGGCTGATTTTGGGTGTTAGACTTTTACTAAAACCCTAACCACCAAAAGAGAAGATGGACAAAGTAAGAAGAAACGATTTTGTGCTAGTACACATCCAATCCTTGAGTTCAAGCATTCGTGTGGATACCAATAGAGCGAACATCGCGAGAGAGGGATGCGTGGTGGTTGAACATCTTTAGATCTCTATTATTGAACCAATTTGTAAAGCTTCTTAAGGTAAACAATCTGATCTACGAATTAAATATCAGTTTTTCACATGGATCCCGCGGTGGGTTTCAAAAATTCAGGTTTTTCACGTATTTAATTATTGATTCCGTTGCATTTATGTGCTCGAAACCCTTCACTTTCATCGCCATCAATCTTCCTCGCCTGTCTGTTTTCCTCTATTCTCAAGCCTCTCTGTCTCCCTCGTCTTTCTTTTGTTCTCTTTTCGAACCCCTCTCAATCTCTCTCTCCGTTTGTCTCTTTCTGTCGTCATAAACACAACCCACAGAGCGTGTACACTATTACACATGAAACCACCCTCCCAACTGTCAATTTCTCCCCCGACCAGTGGGTCTCTACTTCAACCCATGTTTCTCCTTTAATAAACAATCAACATCATAAAATTGTTGATATTGAGATTTTGGGTTATCATGGTGGGTAACTGTTGAACATGAACCCTAATTTTTAATTTGGGTTATTTGTCATATAATTTAAACATTTGTTATATTTAACGGAAAATTTAACGAGAGGGGCGCAGAGCCTCGATATTGTTGACAAATTCAACAACTAGCCATCACACTGGCACGAATAAAGATTTAACCATTTTCGTCAAAAATGAACAAAGTTCATGCCAATATAGTGCAATTAAGTCTAAAATTATTAATAAATTACATACCTCGAAATGTGAACTTTTAGAAATGTAAATATTTTTACTTCTAGTGTGCGTGATTTTAAATATATAAAAAGGAGAAAAGTATTATATGGATAAATTCAAAATTTTTAAAGGAAATTACATATCTCTAAAAGAGATTAAGTTTTCGACTAATAACGTAGACGTGACTTCAACTATATATAAATAAAAAATATTATATGGATAAATCCAAAATTTTCAAGGGAAATTAGAGACCTCTAAAAGAGGTCAAAGTTCCGATTCTTGACGTGTAAATAATTATGGATGAATTCAAAATTTTCAAAGAAACATACATAGCTCGAAGTGTTACCTTATTTTTTCATAGAGTGTCTCATTGTTTACATAAGAAATCCTATATATAATACAAAATTCAATTCAAATTATTGAGTTTGATTTAAGTTAAAGCTTATAACCAAATTCAGTTAAATACCCGAAAATGTAATGAAATGCAAATAAGTAAATTTGTTTTTTGCCAAACCTCAATCCAAACAAAAAATATAATGAAATTTAATATTTATTATATGTCATATTTTAAAAGTACAAACTTTTATTTGTATAAAAATTCAAAATATGATGCTTGGTTTTGTTCGATCCAATCAAACTACGAATAAATCAAGTAACCATCATGTGAATATATGAATATAAATATTTGTTTTTCTAAAATTGAGTTTAGCTATAAATTACCGATCTGTACAAGTTAAAATTAATGAATATCTTAAAGGCGTCATATAAATAGGCAAAGATTAAGCAAACATTTGAAAATCAGGCTATACTCGAAATATCATGAAAAAAATGGTAAACTTATATCAAAAAACGTACTCTGTTTGTTGTGGTGGAATAACTAAGGGAAATTAATTTCATCGTCCCTGAATTATATATATTTTTTTGTCTAAGTCCCTGAAGTATAAATATAAATTTATATCTAATCTAACTTTTGAATTTCTCTCATTGCAGTCCTCCTTTAAATTTTTAAGTTACGCATTTTTTAGGTGAAAAACGATTTTTAAAGTTGAAAATTGAGTTTCGAAGATTAAACAGTTTCTTGGTGAAGAACTTCACCGGAAAAAGAAAGGACACCCTATCGGAATCTGGGCAACCCAGTTTTCGACCAGTAATGCTCCCAATTCCGGCGAACATCCAACAAGATCTGGTGAACTCGAATTTATGATACACCAAAATTGACCCAAAAATTCAATGAAGATCGTATATAGTGATAAAAATATCAAACGAGTCTATTAGGCTAATTTATACTCCTAAATAAAATCAAATCATGTCGGAAAAACCAAGAACACCGGCGGCACAAGAATTTTCTGGCAAGGCTAATTCGAATACTAAAATCACGAAAATTATATGAACATGCTCACAATCGTACGATCTATTAATCTACATCATTAAAATCACTAAAAAGCTATTCGAATCAAAACAATATTCAGTCAAAATTTAGAAATTACCCAAACCAAATTTTGATGGTGTAGATAGATAGTGAATTGAAGAATGAGCAATTTGGTTACTCAAACTTGGATTTTGGACACTAAAATCACCTTCAAAATTGTCCTCGATTCTCTTAAACTTCAAGAATGTTCTTCACAACTAATTACATATTTTTTATTTGTTTTTTATAAGATGCCACATTATTAAAAAGTAACGGCGTAACTTAAAATCTAACAGAAGGATTGCGATTAGAAAAATTGAAAATTTAATTACTTATCAATTTATATTTATAGTTCATGTAACTAGAAAAAAGTGACTATAGTTCATGGAATTTAAAATTATTTTTTCAATAACTAATGGTACGATAAAAAACTGGCCAGAATATATAAGTATCAGTGTATTTAATGTTTAAAGATTTATATCAAGAAAAAGATTATACAAGATTGTTCCTATAGTAATATACTTTTTTTCTTAATACAATTTATAAATATATCATTATATTTTAGTAATAATTTATTTATAACATATTATTTGTAACATTATATACAATATCATTCGAGAAAAAAACTAAAGTTTTGCACATCAGTATCGTGCTTGTATTTTTCTAAAGATGTCACATTTCTGATATATCTCCTGGTTTCTTCCCGCGAGTGCATCCGCTGGAATTCGATTGTGATACAAAGATGAAGTAGATAAATTTTGTTTTTTCAAACCCACTGGGGGTTGATTTAAGTACTCAAAACTAGTTGTCGCCTTCAAGAAATGCAGAAAGAAGCGCCCAAAAGTCCTCGTCCATTCCCTAATATCATTTCATAAAGGATTCAATAAGATTATGTAGATGTTTATAGTTTTAGAATTTGAACTGCTAAGCTACTACAATAAGCTATGATGGTACCTGCTGATCATCATCAGACGACGGATTTCCTATCAATTCAAAACTGGAAGTCTCCGTATTGTTTGCTGAGTTCGCAATGCATCCAGTATCATAGCTTCTATAATATGTGACATGTACAGTATGAGTTAAGCATTAAAGTTGATGAGCATAAGAGACTCATGGTCATTTTAAACACATGGTACTTAATTATGCAGTACCCTGTAGATTTAGGAAGATGAAGTATATATAGTTGCAAAAGAAGAATAATTAGTTCGTCAAGTACCGTTTCTGCAATATCAATATATAAATAAATGTACATATATAAGTATATACCTCATCAAGATTTGTGTGCACCTTGTTAGCATTTGGCATGTCTTTATTTCCCAGAAAGGCATGTCCAAAATCAAAATTGTTTCCGACATAGCAGTCTTGATTTTGGTTCTGCATGCGGTAACACGTAGAGGAAAAAGTTGGAGAAAATCGATTACGAAGTTATATATCGATATCTAAATAATTTTACATGTATTAAGTATGTACCTCATCAAGTTTATGTGTGCCTTGATTGCATTTGGCATGTCTTTGTTTACCAGAAAAGCATCTCCAAAATTAACATGTTTTTAATGTAGTAGTCTTGATTGTTGTTCTACATGCGATGACACGTAAAGGAGAAAGATAAATATAATCATGTAGCAATATATCAATATCTAAATAATTTACCATACAATAAGTATACACCTCATTAAGGTTTGTGGGCACCTTTTCCATCAGCATATGCCATGTCTTTGTGTTCCACAAAAGCATCCCCAAAGTCAAAATTGTTTATGAATAGCAAGTCTTGATTTATGACCTACATGTTAAAACACTTGTATCATGCTTCTATGATATATGTAACATATAGTTTGAGTTAAGTATTGAAGTTGATGAGCATAAGAGACTGATGTTTATTTTTAACTCATGGTATTTTAATTTCTTAATTTCCATTAACATCTCATACTAGTAGAGTTATCAAGTTAATTCTAAATAATAGTAATTCTAATTTCATGTAAAATGCTTTTTATTATAAATGAAAAAAAAACTCCAAAAAAGTCTTATGCAACAGATCAGAAAAGTTACAGATGCACTAACCTCACTTAGGTTTCCTTTATCCCAAAATACGAGCTCCTCCACTGCGGTGGTATTGTTGTTGTCCGAATTTGTCCTGTTCACTCCACCACATAATATAATGGAGTCGAATTAAGGTTTAAAAGTATTTTAATAAATTGTTCTGGTTAAATTTTACTTATGTCAACTATGTACCTCATCAAGGTTTGTGGGCACATGATTTGATAATGGGTATTTACCTTTCAAAAAACAAACCGCTCTTGAAAGGATATTACATACAAGTATTGCACTAGTAAATAATTTTTTTTAAGCATAATCATTGATAAATTACTACCTCCGGCAGTGAATTTAGTTTTCGGTGGAGCATTTTCTTCATTGTTTATATTAGAAATCCTACACATAAATTAAAATTACGTTAATGAATTTTATTACGTTAAATCCACATATTTATAAAATTAAATAATATAAACACAATCCATTACAAAGTTTGATTTTGGCTACAACTGAACAAAATCGGCAAAAATACCCAAAAATGTATAATAAATGTCAAAATTTCATGCCAAACTTGAATTAAACCAAATATTTAAATTAAATTAAATTAAATTTAATATTTGTATTTAGGTTTTAAAATTAAAAGTTTTTATGTTTAGAAAAGTTCCAAATATGATGCTTGGTTTAGTTCAATACAGTCAAAATATAAAAAAAGTAATCAAGTGTACATGAATGTATATATCAATTTTCTAAAATAAAAATTTGGTTCACCTATCACTTACGAAAAAAATATATGATAGTGTACATGAATGCATATATCAATTTTCTAAAATAAAAAATTGGGTTTAACTATCACTTAGCAATTCGAATGAGGAAAAAGTTAAAAGAAACAGAAGTTTGAAAATTTTGTACCGTCATCATACGAGAGCGGAAAATATCGAGCAATTATTTGTAAATCTAAACAATTGAAATATCATGCAAAAATTGCAAGACCGGAAATTGTACTGCTTTGATTTTTTTGTGTGGAGAAATTAACATTATAATTAAAATTTGGGTAAAGAAGATCGATTTTTAATGTATTCAATGCTTCAAGAGTGATATCGATTCTCAATTATGTAAAAATTTGAGATTCGGAGGAGAGTTTTGGAGAAATAATAGGAAACGGAGATGGTTGCAGGAATAAGATGCAAGATCTGAATTTTAATAAAGTAGTTTGAAAAGTGTAGAAAATTCTAGAAGCTCCGAGAGCATAGTAGACTCCGATGGATGTATTTATTGAAAATTGGGCTTTAATCTTAGGATAAATAAACTATGTTGGACATATATTAGTAAAAATTAGAATATAATCTTAATGAAATTTTTTGTTTAGAGGCCCAAAGTTAAACAAACTAACCTGATATTAGCCCAATTTATTTAGCCCAATTATTTGTTATATTGTCATGACGAATAAGCCGAATCCACCAAATTATTCTACTGGTTAATATGAAATACCGTAATATCCCATTTTTATAGTATTTTCTTGTTTAATCTTCATCATTTACTCTTTTGTATAATATTGATTTTCCCATCTATTTATGTAATATAACTATGTATGAATAGGTTTCGATTTGGTATAAAATTTGTTAATGTGGTATAGACGATATTTTTAAGTGTACATCATGCTTTTATTAAAATTATCTGCAATAATACAAGAAAAATGTGTAAATACAACTGTTTCTGGTTATATTTAGCTAAATATAACCGGTTTTTAGACCGATAATAAATACGGGAGTAATATTTAATAAGTCGGTTGTATTTAGTACTAAATTCGGTCGTTTTTTCTGTTATATTTACTTTTGTTGAAAATTCAAAAATCTCGCCCAAAATTACATTTTTTTGGAAATTCCGATATACTAAAATCTAATGTAGTCGGTTGCCTGTGTAAAATTAAACAAATTTAAAATATGATCCAACCCCTAATTTCAACACACCCAAATATTATAGTCATAAATTCTAATTTCGAGAAAATTGTATCTCAATGATCGTTGGTGATTTAGATTCTCTATACGTTAAAACTCTTAGACTAAAAAGTTATTTGCTAAAATGTTGAATTAAAGCCAGTAGTAATAGAATGTGTAAGAGATGCTGTATTACAATAGTCTTGTAGGTTTATTTATTTGTATGGGTTCGCATATGTTTATTGTTTGAATATTAAAATATATTTTAACTAGATTATATTAATAATGTATTTGACGAGATAACGGCTCAAACTAAATTTTTATCCAAATAGGCTCAAATTAAATTTCTATCTAAATTATAATAATTTTTATTATTAATACGGGTGTTTGACGGGAGGGGATGAAACTAATTTTTATCTAAATTATAATAATTTTTATTAGTATTGTGTGTGACGGGAGAGCGACTCAAACTAATTTTATCTAAATTATACTAAATTTTTATTAGAATTGTATTTGACGAGAAAGCCGCTCAAACTAATTTTATGTAATAATAATATTAGTTCATACTAGAATTTATCTAATTTGTTTTTTATTTCATCACGCGTTGTCCTAACAAAACTTCACAGTTAGTACGATTATTATCTGCTATAGATTACGTGATATAAATTGGTATCATTAAAAAAATGTACAAAATTTTGTTTTATTATGTATATTATAATGGGTGTCAGCCTAACAAAGCGTGATACAAAATGAGAAATAATTATGAATAATTAATTTTTTTGTTATAGTTCATTTTTTTTGTAAATAAATTTCATATGAT